>NW_027632824.1:1138993-1247666 GCF_902686455.1 Sciurus vulgaris | reverse complement strand
GACCCTTGGCCAGGATGACTGAATTCCACTTTTGTCACCTGGCTGATCCCTACCCTTACTCCCCTATTTGTGATAGGATTTCTGCCAATGATTGCTCCCTGTCTTCTCAGGTTTGCCCAGAACCGCATGAGTCAGGTTGCCAGAGTGACATACAACCTGAGGCTCCTACACTCTTATAGCTACCTCCCCGCTGATGTAGAACCCAAACTTTTCTTTCCCCATGATGCCCCCTAACATGCGGTAGTAGCCAGATGGACTCTGGCACCCTATATCGCCAAATAGGTAGAGATGTTAGGTCTGAATTTGGGCAACTATATGACAGAAAGCAGAGCAAATGAGGCAAAGGGTAGCGCGCCACATGGTGACCAATCAAACTGGCAGGAAAACTCCACTGAACTTTACCTCCACCTGTTACTCAGCAGGACCCCTGATTTCTCTGGCCTATAAAGACCCTGGGCAGCTGGGGTCACATGCAATTTTCTCTGGCTCCCTACTCTGACCTCTAACCAGGGGGCTGGAAATTTTGCCTGAGAGCCAAATTCCAATAAAACTTGCTTTGGCAAGTTTTCTGTCCTATTTTATTAGGTGGTTAACTGTGCCTCCAAGCTTACAAAAATATTTTTAAAAAATCTTATGGAATGACATCAACAAAATTTCACCATTCAAGAAGCATAAGTGATGTACTGCAAAGGGCACAGGGGAATTTTTTGGCATTATGGAACTGTTATACATCTTGGTTATGGGGATGGTTACACAACTGTCAGTCCTTTTCAAGACTCAGAAATTCACAATAAAAGAATGAATTTTACTTTAAATATTAGCTTAGTGAAAAAAAATTAAAAAGCATGCATCATGTTATGTGAAGAATATAATGACTACTCTGTGTTTCCAATTTGGTATCTTAAAAATAATAAACTGCTGGGCACAGTAATTTCTGTGCATGCCTGTGATTCCAGCAACTTGTGCAACTGGTTGACAGTTGTAAACAGACTGGAGGTCCAAGAGTTCCTTTCTGAATGGGTACCAGGAGAGACTTAGCGATTTCCATTCTTATGCAAATCACAACCTACAGTGTCCAATCCAATCTGGCTTTTTCTCTGTGTACTTTATTTCCCCTCCCTGTTAACTGGAGCCACAGCCTTGCACAATGCAAATTTCCCTTTCCAAAAAAGTGGTAGAGCCCTGGAGTGGCTCCAGAATCTCAAAGTGGCTTAAAGGAGGAATAACACATGTACCTGTTTTATCTAGTCTACAGTGTTAATGAAATGGACATTTTGTGGGATTTTCTATCCCTCCTTGACCACCGCCCTACCACTTTCCTATGCCCACCCACAGCCCCGTATGTTCAAGGATTTTTGGAAGATAGATGCTGATATTTCTTCCTTAGCTATGTGAATTTACGAGTTCATATTTTCTTTGTTTAATTTGTGTGTGTGTGTGTGTGTGTGTGTTTTAATCCCCTCAGACTTCTTTTTGGAACTCTGGGGTTCTGATGTTTTCACCTTACCATGGTTTTATGTACTTCCTTCAAAAACTATTTCATTTCATTGTCATTCAGCCATTCAATGTTCAGTTCAAAATTCTGTCCGTCTTTAAAAAAAGTCTAATTTTCATTATGAGTTTTCTTTTACTCATGTTATTTTATTTTATTATGTTTGGGGGTGAATGTGCACCTTGGGCACTCAAAGACTGAGCTACATCCACATTTTTTTTTAAATGTTGGGTTTATAGGTTTTCCAGGTTACCCTGGCTGGCCTTGAACTTGGGATCCTCTGGCCTCAGCCTCTGGAGAGACTGGGATGAGAGGTGTGTTCCACCATACTTGGATCATGTGTTAGTTTAAAATGTACTTCATCTCCAAATGTTTGACAATATTTGTAATGTACAAAACTGCTCCCCCTGACCTTTCCAGTGCAGTCATTATCCCCACCTCCCAACCACTTGTCAATCTGTGAACATCCTAGCTAGCTATTGGTTCATCAGTCAGCTTGCAAGTATCCTCTCCCTTATTGGTCCCCTGTTAGCCTGGTGGAATTTAACTGCTTTTTGGTAGCTACTCCGTCATATATTCTCTCTTGCTTTCTCTCCCACTGACTCACTTTTTTCCACTCTCTTGCTTTCCACTCTCTCTAGCACATGCCCTTTCTCTTTCCTTTCTCTTTTCCTCTCATCTTCTCTCTTACCCTGCAGGGAGACACTCTGTTTGCTTAATAAACTCCCTTATGTGATTTCCCATGTCCGGCGTGGTTTCCATGGGATTCCTTACAATATTGATTGTGTTTTCATTATTGATTTGTAACTTTCTTTCTTTCTGTTTTCTTTTTTTAGTGCCAGGGATGGAACTCAGTGGTGCTTAATCACTCATTTCCAAACCTAGCCCTTTTTATTTGATTTTATTCTCTTATTATAATAATTATTATTAATTTTGACACAGTGTCTTGTTCACTTACTAAGGATCTCACTAAATTTCTGAAGCTGGCTTTGAACTTGGAAACCTCTTGTTTGCCCCAACCTCCCAAGACAGGCAGACACCACTGTGCCTGAACTCTAGCTTACTTTCATGGTGTTCAGAGAAGAGATGTGACATGATTTCCTATTTTCAACGTTGTTGAGGTTTGTTTTAAGTTTCCTTTTATGGTTAAGTTTGATAAACATTTCATATTTGTTCACAAAGAAAGCATATTTTTTTTTGTTTGTTTTTTTTTGCAGGGGATCCTGGTGATTGAACCTAGGGCATTGTGCTTGACAGGCAAGAACTTCATGAACTGAGCTATATCCCCAGACCCTAGAATGCATATTTTGTAGTCATGGTGTGCAGTGTTGTGTGGATGTCCATTAGGTGAAGGTCATTCACCATGTAGTTCCTCTGCCCTCTGTTTTTCTACATTTTTTTTCCTATTTCATGAGCTGTTAAGGAAAGAGAGTTTTATCTTTTTATCATAATTGATTCATCCATTTTTCATTTTTAAATGCATTCTTATTTGCAGATGGACCCAATAACTTTATTTTGTTTATTTACTTTTACGTGGTGCTGGGGAAGGAATCCAGTGCCCCACATGCACATGAGCTAGGTAAATGCCCTACCACTGAGCCACAAACCCAGTCCAAGTGCATCAATAAGTCATCTTGGTCTCACTAAGCTATGGTCTGATTGATTGTCCTCTCAGTTTTGTGTCTGTGTCTGGGAGATAGCTCCAGAGAAGTCCTCATAATTCCGTGGGGACATTTTCCATTTGCTGCTAAGGATGTGTTTCTGTCTCTATTTTCCTGTCTGTCCAACTGCCTATCTGTCTCTTTCTCTCTTTACTCCCTCTCTCCCTCCCTCCCTGTTTTTCTCACTTGTAATCCTGGAAGCCCAGGATGACTAGATTACCTAGCGGACTTAAACAGGATGCCTCAGTCTTCAAGGGGGAGGAGAGAGGTTGGGTACTTTTGGGGCTGACAAACCTTGCATTGCAAGCTTTTACATAAACACTGACTACTATGTGCAGAACTGAGCAGGATCACAAAGTTTTACCATCTTCTCTGTTTGTTCAGCTTTGTTTTCAAGGTTAAATATTTTGTCTTCAATGTCTGAGGTTCTGTCTTCCAGGTGTTCTATCCTATTGGATATGCTTTCTATGGAGTTCTTAATTTGGTTTATTGTTTCCTTCATGTCAAGGATTTCTGTTTGGTTTTTTTTCAATATCTCTAACTCTTTATTGAAATGATCTTTTGCTTCCTGTATTTGCTCTTTTAACTGTCGATTGGTGCGATCAATCAATGCTTGCATTTGCTCTTTCATCTCATCATTCAATGCTTGCATTTGCTCTTTCATCTCCTCGTTTGCTTCTCTGATCATTTTAATTATGTACATTCTGAACTCCTTTTCTGTCATTTCTTCTGCCATGCTGTCATTGGGTTTTATTGATGTAACATCTAGATTTGTTTGCAGCATTTTCTTTCCTTGTTTTCTCATGTTGTTCAGATATCAGTGGACCGCTGAGATATTGCAGATTTCCTCTGTTGATTTACAATGACCCTGAAGATTTCTATATATATCCCCTCTTAGCCTTCAGTAGGCTGAAGTCTTGGAGGAGGTTGATAATGCGGTGCTCCACAAGGAAGCTGCCTCTCTAGGAGTAGTGGCCTTCAGGTGGGGTATATTCCCTGCTAGTGGGCAGAGGTGCCTCCACTTGTTGACCAATGGTCATCCAAAGGGGACCTAGGCTGTGGGCTGAGGCAAGGCCTGTTTGGGCCTGAGCCTCTGGTTTTACTGTCCTTGTGGGAAACCTCACCCAGCAGGGAAGACTCACCCGGTGGGGAGGTCTCGCTGGTCAGTTTCCTCCTAGAGGTTCCCCTCAATTTACATCTACTGCCTGGGCTGGGCTGCTTTCCTCTGCAAAGTTTCCAGGGGCCCGGCCCTACCTCCTGGGCCTGGGAGCCTCACCCTTCGCAGATGAATCTCCTTAGGCTGCCCCTCCTCAGAGAATTTGCCCATAGGCCTGGAACCTTCGCTCCGCCCTAAGCCTGTCTCTGTGCGGCTCTTCCACCCAGAAGCCTCCTAGATCCTGGGACCCTGTTCTGCACCTAATCGCCTGGCTGCGTGGCCCCTCCTCTGAGCAGCCACCTGTGGCCCCGAACAATCGCTCTGAGTCCCAGAGACCCGCCACAGGCCTCTTCCTCCAGACAGCTGCCCAGTATGCCGGTGCGGTCACTAGGAGTCCAAGAAACTCACTTCGTGCCTCCTCCTCCCACCAACCACCCGTAGCCCGGGGCAATCAATCACTCCGAGTCGAAGTGACCCTGCCCGTTCCTCCTCCTTCTCCAGATAACCCCCCGGGTGTTCAGGAGCAGTCCCTCTGAGTGGCTCTGAATCCACGTGACCCGCTGCACGGGTCCTCTGGGCCACCGCCCGGAGCTCTGGTGTGGTCCTTCAAGACCAAGCGTCCCACCACGCTTCTCCTCCAGGCAGCCCCCCTGTGTTCAGGAGCTGTCACTTTAAGACCAAATAACTCACCACTCGCCTTCTCCTCTGAGCAGCCGCCTGGAGCGCTAATGCAGTCACTGCGAGTCCAAATGACCCGCCGCGCTCCTTCTCCTCCTTCTCCTACTCCTCCGGGCAGGCCCCGGGGTTCAGAAGTGGTCAGGGTCCAAACAGCTCGCCACGCAGCCCCTTCTCTGGCAACCGCCTGTAGTTCCCGTATAGTCGCCCGAATCCAAGCGGCTGCTCCTCTTCCTCCTCGTCCTCAGGGCAGGCCCCGGGGTTCAGAAGCGTTGTTCTGATTCCAAACAGCTCGCCGCGCGGCTTCTCCTCTGGCAACCGCCTGCAGCTCTGGCGCAGTCTCTCTGAATCCAAGTGGCCACGCTCCTCTCCTCCTCCTCAGGGCAGGCCCTGGTGTCCTGAGTCCACACAGTTCTCCCCGCCTCTCCTCCCCCGGGCAGCCGCCGGAGCCCCAGTGGCTGTTCCGAGTCCCAGCGCTGTGCCGACCGGCCTCCTCTATGGCGCTCCAGCGGGGGGAGGGGCGTCTCGCCGGCAGTTCTACTTCACAAAGTTTCCTGCGTTCCGGGACCCCCGTCCCATCCGGGATGCCCCCCCAGGGGGTGAGAGTCACCCGGCTACTTTGAGTTGGTCCCAAGCGTCTCAATATCTCCTCTCTTGAATCCTGAGTTCTGGAGCAACACGTAATGCAGCCACCCTCTAGGCCGCCATCTTGAAAACCCCCAGGATCACAAAGTTTTGAGCTATACAGAAACATAAAAATGAAGGCACAGATGACAAGCTTTCTCCTGATTTCAGTATCCCAGAGTGAATGGTGTTTAGGTCTAGATAAACAGCCACTGTTTTTGTTTTTGTTATTTTAAGCATTCTTAAATACAATTTCTGTATTCTTAATACAATTTCTTATTACCAAGGACCTAAATGTATTTGAGTCTGTTACCAAATGTAAAATCATTTGACTTATGGTTCAAGAAAATGGTTATTTCTTAGGAAGGAAATAAACAATAAATGACAAAAGTAGACAAAACCCACCAAACAGACACAGTAGAACTAGACAAGGACTGATTCTAAGAGACTGTTCATCTACAAAATTTTGTCTAGAAAGGAGAACACAAAGCCCAAAAAAAGGAAAATCCAACTTCAAAGCAAATTCCACTAATTTTTACATGTTTATCTCTGGAGCCAAAGGAAGTTACTGCAGGAAATGGAGCTGGATTCCAAGGAAAGGTATTTCAAATCAGAAGCCTCTGGAGATCCCTAAGCTCTTCTTATTGAAAGGATTTTTAAATGAGCTCCATTCAGATATCTGCCTTTTAAATGGGGCTAAAGAGGTCATTTATTTAATAGTCATCAGAGAGAGGGAGAGAGCTATGGAAGATGGAGGGGGTGCTGTAAACAGATTCAAACACAAAAAAAGTAGAAATTATTCTATTTAAGACAGGAGAACTGGGGGTGGTGGCTGTTGTGATTCAGTGGCAGAATGACCTAAAATCTAGTGCAGCCAAATACAAAGCAAATATGGAATGAAAACAGGAAGTAAGAAAACACAAACAATGGAGAGAGGTAAAGGGCAATGGAGAGATCCAGTGAGAGCCAGTGCAGAAAGACAGCTCAGTACAGTCAGGTGCTACTTCATTCTTTTTATTCTCTCTCTCTCTCTCTCTCTCTCTCTCTCTCTCTCTCTCTCTCTCTCTCTCTCTCTTTCTGCCATCTATCTAATTTTTTTCATTAATTTAAATCATTGTTGTGTGTCACATAGATAGATGCTGCATCCTGTGGCCTTCCTTTATTAGTCAAGTTGGTCAAGAATTTGGCCTGAACCATGTCACTTTTTCTATGGACATGAGATACCTTTCACCAGATTATTGGGGTATTGTTTATTTTACTGCTTTTCACCCTGACCTCCTCCTCCTCCTTCTCCTCCTCCTCCTCCTCCTTCCCCTCCTTTTCTTTTTCTTCTTCCCCTCCAGGGGAATTGGGGTTGTTTTTTAGTTTAAGAAGAGCTGTATGCTCCCTTTGGTTCCAGAGACCCTGCTCATGTCCATCACAAATATCCTTGCAATAAAATCTTCCCCATGCTTGCCTCCACAGGCTCCTAGAAGGAAGAAGCAGAAATGCAAGGCCTTGGTAGGACCATCTTGGATCAAGATGTCTCATGATCTCAGTCAGTCAGAAAACACTGGTCACCAGGCACAGGCTTAGCACAATGTGTCTCCCAGAGGACAGAATGAGGCCTAGGAGAAAAATATCTCAAATGTCACAAAATGTAAACCCTCAGTCATAAGTGTATCACAAAGTGACTAGCAGCAGACCTTGATTCAGAGAAGCCTTTTTTCCTTCACAGACTCAGATGCTATTGGGATCCATTTTCCCAATGGGAAAAAAAGAATAGACAACGTTAGAGAGGGAATTTTGGTTTTATAGGGTACAGAGATGTAATCCTTGAAAGCCATATACCTGTAACAGTTTTGACCATGATGAGCCAGTTGTACAGGTTAAATCTTTAAGTTAGGAGGGTGGTGGTTGTAAAAGTTTGAAACTCATTGTGCTTATTCTGGAATCCATTGTTTCCCAGAATTTCAATATGTGCTGTGCCTCTATTTAGGGCTAATCTGCAATGGAGGATGGTCTAAGTTTAGGGTCCATTGTTATTAGGTGCACTGGAAGAAGTTTAATGTATGGCCAATTTTTCTTTCTTTACCCTGCTTAACACTGCCCCTTCATTTTTCTTGGGGAGTTGTGTTTTAGGAATATTCTTTTCCAGAAGCCTTCAATAAGGAAGAACGAAAAGGGGAATCTTGGGTTGACAAAAAGTCACACAAAAGACAGAGACAAACTGGGTGTTGGTGGGGCACCTGGAATTACAATTTCTCTATTTGGGACACCACTGAGCACTGAGCAGGGAGGATCACAAGTTCAAGGCCAGCCTGGGGGATAAATCAGGACACTGTCCCAAAAGAAAATAAGCCCTGCATCGTGATTCATGGGTGTAATCCCAGAAGCTTAGCAGGCTGAGACCAGAAAGAGGATTTCAAGTTCAGAGTCACCCTCAGCCATTTAGTGAGGACCTGCCTGAGAATAAAAAGGAAAAGTGGCTTGGGTTATGGCTCAATGGTTAAGCACTCCTGGGTTCAATCACCCTTGTAGCAATAAAGGAATGAATAAATAAATAAATGTGTGGATGCAGCTCAGGATTAGATCACCCCCAAGTTCCATCCCCAGTACTGAAAAAAATAGTTTGTTTATGTATGTAAGTATATGTGTTTATATATTAAATACTATATATACATATGTATGTATGTATATTTGTGTGTATGGGTGTATATATATTATTTTTTCTTTTTACATATTTACATTTATATGAGAGAAAAGGCACTCACTCAGAATATACCAAAGTCCCTGGTAATTAAAGGCCAAAGTTCACCTTTGCTTCAGAGACATAAGCAAGCTACTCTTCTCTTCTACCAGCCCATCTAAATTAGAGGGCCAAAAACACATACCAACCCCTGTCAGCTTTCCCCCAGCTACTGCCTGGGGGTGCGTGCCAGTGGCTTTGGTTACTCTAGATAACCTTAGGCCAATCACACATCCTCCTGGTGGCAGACCTATTGAAATGCCTGCCCTATCAACATTTGATGGTAGTCATAGTGCCTCCCATGGTGACCATGGGTGACAGGCAATCAATCTGAGTGAGGAGAAACAGGGAGTGAGAAGGGGAGAGCACCTGGACCCAAATACACCATGAACCCCCAGTTGTACTGCTGTCTTGCAGCCACAAAGGGTCCCTTTCTCTCCCCAGGGACTCTTCATCTCAGTCTCCTCTAAAACCACAGCCCCTGGGGAAGTCTATGGGGGAGGCATTGTAATAATAAAAATATGTCTCAATCTGTAGCATTTGGTACACTTGGTGGATCTATGGTCAGGGAAAGTCTCTGCCTCATCACTGGTGACCCTCGCTGAGGATCCCCTGGTACAAGGACAGATCACAATTCTGTGGGGAGATTTCTTCCTACTCATCACTTAGGACCTCACAGAAGCCTGTGGGAATCCAGTTGTCAGGGTCAAAAGACTCGGTACAGCAAGTTTGTGTGGAGTTTCAGCAGTGCCAGTCACCAAGTGGTGTGCACCTCTCTCAGGTAAGCGTTGGAGAACAGGAGGGGAGAAGGGAGACCGAGGGGTCCTGGACTGAGTATAAGAAAACATGTATTAGAGACCCTCCCTGAGGTCCCTATGTACAAGATAGGTCACAGAGGTCCCTGGCTCCAGCAGGGACTTAATGGGAAAATGAGGCTTTGCTACCAATTCTCCACAGTCATTTTTTGCCCCACCCCTGATGCCTGAGACAGCAGTGTCAAATGAGACATTTCTAAACTTAGGGACAGCAGAGTCACAAAGAGAACTGGAGCCAGGCTTTTCAGACCTCTAACAGTCAGTGGAGGCAGAGGTCATTAGGTCAAAGGAAAGATTACACTGTGAGACAGCTAGTTCTGAGGGCACCACGATCTGTCTCAATGCCTTGTTTCTTCCCCTCCCCCTAGACCATTATGATATCACAAACTGTATTGGAGTCAAGGAGAGAGACTGGGCAGGGCACCACACACTGTTGTACACTGTTCCCAGACCAACATAGAGGGAGGACACTGGGGGCAGAAGAGGCAAGGAAAATTCTATGAGACCACAGATCAGCACCAAGGTCACATCAAATAAAGAGACAACTGGAGAAGAGGGAGTGCTACATTCACGTGAGTACTAAGGATATAAACAATCCAGTGAGTCAGCCTCCATGCCAGAAGTACTAAGTTTTCTGTGCCCTGTGGTTGAACACTCCTCCCCTAGAAGTTCTTAGTCTTCTCTGGGTGCTGTGTTTAATCTCCTCTCACACACCATTAGTCAGGGTCTTCTCTGTCCTCTGGGAGAGTGCCCCTATCCCACAAGTGCTCAGTCTCTTCTGGTTCCTATCCTTAATCTCCCTTCCCTAACATTGCTCAAGGTCTTCTGAAACGTGTGGTGAGTTTCCCTCTCCCACCAGTGCTCAGTCATCTCTGGGCATTGTGAGTGGACACGCTTCGTATACCAGTGCTCACTCTCCAATGAGCCAAAGGCATATAATTCCCTTAGTAAACTCTCTGGGTGAAACCCTTTTCTGCTAATGTCAATGCATCATCTTTGACCTTACCTGCATAAACAGGCCAAAACAACTGTGGAAACTTTAAAGATGTAGATACTTCCTCTTTGGAACAACCTCAATATGACTTTGCTACTGCCATACAAAGAGGCTTCTCATCAATGCCTAAAAATTCAAGACAATTTCAATGGATGTCAATTCCCACAGCATTAAGAATATTGTCCTACCACTCATAGTCCACCATTTCCACACATTTGTTCAAGTAGCTGAGATCTTATGAGTGATGTTTCATGACCCATATTTCTGCCATCTCTCTGAGCATTGGATGGAAAGCATATAGTTAATTAGTCTTAGGATCTTTTCTGATATATCACTGGATGCTCTCTTTTGACAAGAAGGAAACCTTCCTAGGACATTTGGGTGAGGCACAATGAACAACTTCAAGTTAGAGTGTGAAATGTGACTAAGGACAATTTTCCATCATCAAGGAGGACATTTTTAGACCTTTTTAATACCACCATTCCCACCATCCATCAGCATACTGAGATATTGGACCAAGGGACACTGGCAAAAAGGATCCAAAAGTTCTGAGTCCTGTAGGAGAGATACTTTTTCTTTAAAAATATCTGCCTCCTCTGAATCCTGCAGTCAAGGACACCTCATCTAAATTGTCTTAGTCTTCTCTGGGTTTTTCCCTAAAACTCTTCAAAACCACCATTGTTAAAGGTTTTCTGAGTACTCTGGTAGAGCGTCCCTCTCCTACCATGCTCAGTCTTCTTTGTTTTAGTCACTAATTTTACCTAATCTGTCCTTACTTAGTCTCTTCTCAACCCTGTGGGTGAACACAAGTCACCTAATAATGCTAATTCTGGTGTTTTGTTTTTTTTTTTTTTTTTTCTCTTTGTCTTCCATTACCATTCACTGCTCATTGTCTATTGGATCTTTTGGGCGAGCACCCCTCACCTAAGTGTGTTCAGTATTCACTCTGTCGTGTTCCAGATTTTCCAAGGCATTCCTTGTTCAGACTCTTCTGAATCCTGTGAGTGAGTACACCTCTCCTGACAGTGCTCAGTCTTCTCTGGATTCTGTTCTTAATTAAAATTCATACACCATTGCTCAGTGTCATCTGTGTCCCGTGGGTGAGTTCCCCATTCCCAACAGTGCTCAGTCCACTCTGGGTATTGTGAATATACAACCTTCACCTACCTGTGTTCATTCTCCAATGAGCCCTAGGCAACCTGGTTTCCTTAGTAAAATCTCAGGGTGAGCCCCTTTTGTCTAATGTCAGTATACCATCTCTGGCCTTACCTGTTTATTCAAGCAAATGTCACTGTGGAATCTTTGAGAGTTGTGGATACTTCCTCTTTGCAACAACCTCCATAGACCTTTGGTGCCTCCATGCAGACAGACTCTTGGCCAAATCTTGAAAACACAAGACAATTTTCATGGATGTTAATTCCAGCAACACTGAGGAGCTTGTTCCATTACTCAGACTCCACCAACTCCACAAATTTGCTCCAGGAGGTGAGCACTTATGAGTGATATAACAAGTTCAGGATTTTTAACATCCCTCTGAGTAGTGAATGGAAAGCATATATTTCAGTAGTTTCAGGATCATCTCTGATGTGTCACTAGCTATCAACTTTTGACAGTACAGGAAACCTCCTAGTAAATCTCTCAGGCACAAAGCACACATTCAAGGGAATGTAAAATGTGACCACGAACAACTTCCCATCATCATGGGGTACTTCTGCAGACCTTTGAAATAGGATCATTATCACCATACCTCAGATCAGAGATACTCTCAAAACTGTTCTAAAACTCTCAGACCTATAGGTGAGATCTCCTCACCCAAAAGACCTCCAACTCCTCTGGATCCTATAGTCAAGCACCCCACATCTATATTTACTATATCTTCTCTTGGTACTGCCCTAAATTACCCCTCATCCACTATTGTGCAGGATACTCTGTGCACCCCTCACTGATTCATGCTCTGATTCTAATACTCTTCTTAATAGTCTCTCTTCAACATGGCTCAGCTTTCTTTGTTTAAGCTGCTACATTTGCCTAACCTGTATTTACTAAGTTTCCTTTGGGTTCTGTGGGTGAGCCCCCCTCACCTAACAGTGCTCAATCTCCTCTGTTTTCTTTGTCTGAGTTCCCTAACCTTTGCATGCTCCTTCATTTCTGGGTCCTATTGGTGAGCACACCTCACTTTACAGTGCTCACTCTTCTCTCTGTCATGTTTAAGGTTCTCCAATGCAATCCTCCTCAAACTTTTCTGGGTCCTATGTGGGAGGACTCCACACCTCACTGTGCTCAACATTCTCGAAGCCCAGTCGTTAATGTCTCTTTACATACCAGTGTTCAGGGTCATCTGAATCCTATGGTGAGCACCACACTCAGTTTTCCCTGAATATTATTTTGGAGTGCCCCTTATCTTCCAGTACTCTGTATCCTTTGTTTCTTCTGTGTGATCTTCCCTCATTCAGCAGTGCTCAGCATATTCTGGGACCTCTGGGTGAATGTCCCTCACCTAGCAGTGCTCAGTCTTCTCTGTGCCATGTGCTAAGTTCACATAACCAATCTTATTGCAGTCTCATCTGGTTCTTGACTATGATCAAATGTAGTTGAGCATTGCACACACTTCTCTGTGTCCTGCCAAAATCTCACCTCATCCAACATTGCTTAGAGTACTCTGATTCCTGTGTGTGAGTGCCCATCACCCATTAGTGCTCTGATTACAATTGGTCCTCTTGGTGATAGTCCCTCTCTCAGCCTTCTGTGCTTAAATTGCAATGTTCACATTACCTGTGTTTCTTAGTTTTCTTTGTGGCCTGTGGGTGAGCACCCCTCACTAAATAGTGCTTAGTCTCCTCTTTTTCTTTTTTCTCATTTAACTAATCATTTTTTGCTCATTTTATCTGGGTGATTTTGTGGAAGATCCATCACCTTAAAGTCTTAGTCTTCTCTGTGTCCTGTTTTAGGTTCTCCAAGGTAATCCTTGCCCACAGTCACCAAGGAGAGCTACAGAAGCCCAGGCCAAGCACATGTGTTGGATAAAGTTGTGTTTTGACTGGATGGAGGCTTTTCTTAGGTTCTGAGCCTCTCCCTGTGCTGCTCCATGCCCCATAGCCCTACTGGAACTTCAGACACCCTCAGGTTTCCTCACCTTCACCTCCCTGGGTTTGAGTGGATTTCAATCACCAGGCTCTCTGTGAGCAGTTCTGAGTTCATTATTAACTTCCCTGGTGCAGAGGATGTGTGACCTGGACTTTGCTAATTATCTTAAGACACCATCTCTCTATGGTGGATTCCAAGGTTCAAGTGCTGATTACCACCTGTTTTTGGTTGGCTGCACTTCTGAGTCTATAGTTATCTAATGGTGGCCATGGCACACCAGGGACAAGGTCAGGCTCATAGGAAGTGTTCACTGTTCTCTATTCACAGAGACTTCCCCTGAGCCTTCACTGACTGATAGGTAAGTACAATTCTGTCAAGAATGGTGGTGGATATTATCATATAAGTAACATAAAACAAATCAAAGAAACATTTATTGCATTTGGCTCCTTTTTGTAGTAAAATTGTCTCTTCCTGGTAGAATGGCTACTAGATTGGGATGCAGGAAGCAAATTCTAGATACATTTTTCCATATTATTAACTTTTGCTCAATTACTGTATTAAATGGAGTTAATGCAACAAAGAATACACCAGCCCACAAAAGGCAGTGGCTGCCAATTTCTGTGTTGTAGATGCCTCATGTGACCTGGGTTGGGCATGGCTAAGAAGCAAACTGAATACAGCAGTGTCATGTTTTTCTGTGAATGTGATTCAGGTGAATCCTGATTATTGATGATAGCCAAACTGGGTGACTGTGGATGTGACTCAGGTGAGTCCTGAGCAGAGCAGGGGTGATAGTAAGACTGGATGTGTATGAACATGACTCAGGATAGTACTGAGCAGAGGTGATAGCAAGACTGTGTGCAGTAATCCTCAGGTTTGTGGTTTGAGAACAGAAGTCCAGAAAAGCTTCACTCACTTTCTCCCTCTGAAACTCAGAGTCTGCTGACATGTCCAAGAGCTCAGCCCTGTCCATGGCCAGCATTGGCTTCTGTAAACAATTTACCAGGCAAACAATACATCTAGGGATGTGCAGCAGAAATGAGTTGGTTTGGCACAAGACTCGCTTCATCAATATCCCGCTGTGAAGCCTCCTCCAGCCACTGCATTTCCTGCTCCCCACCAAGTTTCAGTGTGCTCCTCAGGCTCCTCCTACCCTCTTTTCCCTCCTATTTTTCTCCTGTGGCCTCCTGGTGCTTCCTTCTGGAGAAACCCAAATCCTGTGCAGAGCTGGGCTTTGGCTCTACTCGCTCCCTCTGGACCTGAAGTCAGAGCTTTAGAATATCACACATTTTTCCATGCAGAGCAATCCACATGGACTTTAGGATAAATAGAATTCACTGAATATAGAGAGGGATGGGACAGGTATCCACTCTTGTGAGGCCTGAGGACCAGCCCTGGCAACATAAATTCAAGCAGGGCCCGAAGGTTAGATGGCACCCTCCTCATGGGCAAACGCCTTCCTTTCTTAAAATCAAGATACCAAATTCCAGTGAGTAGGAGTTGAAAGGGACAATTCCAAACATACAACATGCCCTAGGAGCCAGTGGGAAGAACTTGGAAAGCTCATTGGAAATTGGAGAAGCACATGCCCCAGCCCCAAGCTCACCATCCTGTGGTCACTGATACAGACAGAGTAATCAGATGAAGCTCTGCCACTGGGCCACATCTAGAAATTGTGAAACTCTTGAAAGGGGAGGAGGAAGTGTTCATGCATAAGGCAAAATGTCTCCATGAACAGTGCAGTACAACACGATGTGGAAATTGTTTTCAGACCAGGGAGGAAGCTCTCCAGTGGTGAAGAGTGAAAATGAAGCAGCAGAGAAACTGGATGCAGTGAAATGTCACAGTTCACAGGTGCTGTGGGATGGACTCTGCCAAGACATCCATGGCTCTGCACATGTATGGTTCTGCAGTTTGACCATGGATTTCTGTGCATTTATGCACAGGTAAGTGGTAGTGAAAGACTTTGGAATTCCTAAGTTAGATCTCTGGGGAACATTTGTTTGTATGCTGCATGTTAGACAGTAGTCGCCCACAAGGGGTTCTGCTCTGCCTGCTTGCCTCTTCCTGGAGAGCTCTTCATTGCTTTCTTCCAGACTCTGTAGCACTCTCTCAGCAGCCCTGGAGATTCTTCTGAACAGTCCAATCACTCATCACTGCCCAGGCCATGACTGTGTGCCAACTCCAAAGGGGCACATCCACAGAGCTGGCACCATCACCCTCGAGGCCAGACTCAGTTCTCTCTGAGCTGTAGGACTGAGCATCTCCCCAAGACAAACCCTGTCAGTGGAACTCAGCCTCCTTTTGGGTGTTCTGGATTCTCCAGGGGGAGCCAAGCTCTGGAGGTTGGATGGAGAGGAAGAGAAGGTGGATAAGCAGCACATGGGGGTGTGAGGCAGGAAGGGAATTGTGCAGGGACAGGGGCATCCATGTGAGCTCCCACCTGAGGGTGTGAGGGAAGGAGGGACTCCCATATCCATCCTGCTGGGGAGCCAAGAGGGCAGGGTTTTAATTGCTGAGGCCACTTGTTATGCCCTGAGTACTGCAGGATGCTCTACAAACCTGTGGTCATGTAACATCTGCCTCAAGTCTGTAAGGGAACATTGAGCACCTCAAATGGCAGAGGAAACTCAGGGGGTTAATGTCTCTTGGTCAGTGGTACCCAAGCAACAAGGTGTAGACCAGGTACAAGAATGCAGTTGTGTCTGTCAGGGGGTCACAATCTGCCTGGTATAGCCAGCACCCTCCAGGGGAGGATACAGATAGGATTCAATTAATGAGGTGCCAGGGTCTGTCCTATGGCTTGCAAGGCTGCTCTGCCTGGGTATTCCAGTGAGATGGCAGGCATGGTCTGCCAAACCATTGTCCCAGAAGAAGGGGAATGGGTTGGTGGGCTCAGAGATTTGGAAGTTCCTAGCTTTAGCTTCAGGAGCACAGATAATCTTGTGTGTACAGAAAAGAGGAGGCCCAAGGTGAGAGGTCAGTTTCAGACCTCATCCAGGACTGAACCCAGCCTCAACAAGTTGAGTACAACACCTAAATAAAAACTAGGGCAACCCCATTTGGAATCAACCAGCAGAGCTCAAGTGACAGCTGTGTGAGGGGCAGGGCCAGGTGTGTGAGGCAGGGTAAGGCTGGTGATTCTGGGGACTCACCTCCTTAACTGGAGGTCTGGCATCATTCTGGGTCCTGATGATGGCTCTTGGCATGTCCATCTATAGATGTTTAAGAATAAGCATGCATATGTTGAGGTACTGTGTGTTGATCTCAGGGGTTCTCTGCCAGTTTTTTTTTTTTTTTTTAATTTAAAAATAGGGTCTCACTAAGTGGTCTAGGCAGCCCTCAAAAATGGGATCCTGGATCCTCAGACTCCTGGTAGCTGACATTACTGACATGACTACTGCACAATGCTCTGTGGATGTTGAAACCCCATGACCATACTCAGACAAAGGCTCATGCACACTGCAGGGTGATGTCTGAGGTCTCTTGTGTACTGCCCTTCTGGTAGGTTCTGGATCTTCTGAGTCTTTGAAGGACAGTGTAGGCTGGGTCATTTTTTGTCTTTGGCTGGGCATGTGGCTACAGATTTTGTTCCTGCTCAAGTCTGAGACAGTTTGTCCACTACATTGGTGAAATGGACAGAATTATGGGGATCATAACTAGAGAAAAACATTGTCTGACTTGATGGATTGAGGACTGACAGTGACTTGAGGCACTTCTGCCCTGGCAGGAAGGAAAGGATTGTAGTGAAAGTTCAATGGAAATATATGCCTCCCTCCAGATGCAAAGCAGTGTGGACTCTTGGTAAACCCAGATGGTAGGAGTATCTGGACCTCCCTGTAAATGGCCTGACTGAGCACTGCCAAGTTAGTGAGTCAAGTCCTTTTCTGTACTGGTTACAGGTCGAGTTGAGCATCTGTCATATGCCTTTCTGATTAGCATTGGCAGTGGAATGTGTGAGGCATTGCTGCTTTCATTGGTCTCCATCTCTCTTCTTGCAAGCAACAGAGATGTCCCATGGCTCAGGGTGCTTGTCTTGGGTGGGGTGCATGCAGGACATCATTTCCTTCTGCCTCAACTTCTCCTCCTTACCTAAGGTTTTCATGGCAATGGTTGTTGTTTTGTATTACAATAAAGAAAAAATGTAATTCTTTCTTTGGAATGGTTTCCAATGACCCTCAGTGTGAAGTAATAGCCAAGGTCACCTGGTCACTATGCCGATGCCTCATTGACTTCACAGTTGGGCCACCTGGGAGCCTGATGCCATTACAGAGAGAATTCCAACTAGAACTACAGGAGTCACATGATTGAAGAAGTGGATGAGGAAGAGAAGATGTGGGAGCTCTCATCTCCACCTTTAGGGAAAGTGTCTGGTTTTGGGACTGTGCCCAGGTATATGTACCCCAGGGTGGATGAGGAAAGGGTAGAGCTCAGATAGCAAATCCATGGATGCAGACAGGTTGGGGAGGATGGTGAGTGAGACAGTACATATGTCTGAGAAATTGCTGTGAGTCCAACATTCTCACAGATATAACAGGGACATTTATGCTGGACACCCACAGAGCTCTGGGAGAATGGCAGCCCCATGAAGTGAAAGGGAGTCCTGGGCACTTGGACAGGACAGAGACTGCAGCCAGTGTACCTGGAGCCTGTGATGTGTAAAAGGGCAGGTGCTGAACAGGTCAACTCTCCACTGAAACCCACCTGCTGCACCACTGCACCCAACCCAGGCACGTGCTTCAGGATGCCAGGTTATGATAAGTTGAATAACCATTCTCTCTGAGACTGTTTTGGTGCTTACTTTGTCTAAAAGCATCTTTTCCACTGACTCCTACAGTTGTCACTTTCTCTTTGAGAAGAGACCATTCAGACTATGGGACCTGACATGTCCATCCAGGCAAAATGGACCCAGATTATTTGGTAGACAATCAGCCATATCTTCAAAAACAGTTGCTCAGGAGGGAGAAATTTTGATAGTGAGGCTATCCAGGTTCTGACACTACCAAACCAGGTGCTATCCAGGCCTCCAAGCAGGTCCCCCAGCCATTCACTATGGAATTCTCTAGACAGCTCTGCTGCTGGCTCTTCACAGTTGCAAACTGTGCATGCCCTTGAGGGGATCACCACAACAATCCCACTTAAAGGACCAGATGTTAGGGAGCCCCACAACCCTCAAGACTGCAGGATGAATTAGAGGGAAGGTGGTGACAAGGTTCGATTAAAATGAAAGAATTTCAAAGAAACTCCAAATTGCTTTTTTGTTCCTGCCTGACATTTTCTTCCAAGGTCCCAGCTCCCTGCCAGCTACATCCCATTCCCAGGAGGAAAGCTTGGAATGACTACAGCCTGGTCCAGGAAGAAAGGCAGTGCTGGGGCACTGACGTGTTCCTTACATGTCCCTGGGGTTCTCCTGGTTCTGATCGTTTGTATGGTAGTGCTGCTGTGGATGGTGTTGGCAGGTCACTTTCTTCCTCACTTTGGTCAAATTGTGTTTAAATTTATTTTTCTCTAATTTCTGATTCTGGCAAGGCCCTATTTCTGTCAATAAGGACACCAGACTCTTTGGCCCAAGGAAGACAAAAGTCCTCCCCAGTGCTTGCTTCCCTGTGGGGACTCCAATGGGTCCCCAACCTGCTGACCTTCAGCCCCACACTGAGGAACTTCTATGTCCAGTGCACAGCCAGTAGTCATCAGCAGCCTAGTACTGGGGTGTCCCACTTGTCAGTGTCTCCTCAGTTCCCTCCTGGTTTCTGCACCCTCCTTCTCCCTGTGCCAGGCTCCACAGCAATTACTGCTAATGATCTGGAGCCCCCATGTCCCAGCCCATACCAAGCTTCTCCTGGTCTTCAGGGTAGGTTGCTGGGCACAGTCAGGGCTGGAGAGAGAGTATGGAGGGAAGGGACTATGAGCCAGGATGCCCACCCCATGCTTCTGAGAAGTCTGAGAAGTCTCCCCTTCTCAGTTCTGCATTGTGGGAGTCTACATATGCAGATCATCCCAGGATAGAAATGGAAGGTCTTGGGGCAGAGTTCTTGGATGGAAATTTCATGGACCTGACCAACAGGTGGACAGCTTGTGTGGGTGAGGGGTTAATGGATTCCACGACCTTAATTGTGAGGGTTGCTGAGTCATGGGGCATGGTTCATTTCCTGTGGGCATCCAGGTGTGTCTGGGCTGAGTGGCATCACCTGGGCTGGGACCTTGGCCCTCAGTTTATCATTCAAGGCCACTATCAGGTATGGTTCAGTAAAGCCAGGCAGGGAGCCACAGGGGAGCTGACCCCTTCTCTAGATTTCAAGGCTCCCTCAGGGCTTCCCCCCCTACAGAGAAACCTGATCTGCAGTCGAACACACAGGACACATGTCACACATCTTTCCCAACACTGACCATATGATGAGCCATGATGATCTCCAGTAAAATCAAAGAACATTGTGGGTGTATAGTAAAGTTTGTGTATATGATATGTGTATAGTTTGTGAGTAGATGTATGTGTGTTGTGTTTGCTGTGTTGTAGGCAGTGGATGCAATACATTTTGTTTGTCATTTGTGTGTTCCTGTGTTTTAGTGTGTTTAGTGACTTGTGTGATGTGTAAGGAAGTGTGTCTGCATGTTTTGAATGCAGAGTGTTGTGTTGTGAGTACATTGTGTGATATGTAAGAAAGTGTGTGTGCATGTGGCAGGTGCTGTGTTTTCAGGTCCATGTTGTATGAGGTATAAGGGATGTGTGTGCTCTGTGATATGATGCATGTTGTGTGATGTGCAAGGAGGTTTGTGTGCACACGCTGTGTGCTGTGTTGCATTCTGTGTGTTATGTGATGTATAAGGAGGTGGTTTTTTACATATGGTGTGTGCTTTGCATTGCATTTAGTGTGTTGTTTGATGTGTAAGGGGGTGTATGTGTAAATCATGTATGATGTGTGTTGCATTGGGAGTGTGCTGTATGATGTATGAAAAAATGTGTGTGCCCGTGGATTGTGCTGTGTGTTTCATCGTATATGTTTTTTGATCTGTAAGCAGGTATGTGTTCACGTGATATATGCTATGTTTTGTGTAATGGTTTTGTCATGTATTTTGTAAGAATGTTGTTTACATGTGGTGTGTGCTGTGTTGCATCATGTGTGCTTTTTAAAGTGACGAAGCTTTGTGAATATATGGTGTGTGCTGTGCATTGCATTGTTTGTGTTGTGTGACATGTAAGAGAGTGTGTGTGCCTGTGGTATGTGCTGTATCATGCTGTAGTTGTTTTCTGATGTGTAAAGGTGGTGTGTGCCTGTGGTTGTGCTGTGTTGTGTTTTATATGTTCTGTGATGTGTAAGGAGTTGTGTGTGCACTTGGTACGTGCTGGGTTGAATTTTGTGTATCCTGTGATATGTAAGGCGTTGTGCGTGCATGTGGTGTGTGCTGTGTTGTGTTGAGCCTGTTGTGTGATATGTAAGAAGGTGTGAGCACATGTATCTGTTGTGTTGAGTTGTGTGTGTTGAGTGATATGTAAGCAGGTGTGTGAGAATGTTTTGTGTGCTATGTGTTCTGTGATATGTAAGGAGGTGTGTGTGTACATAGTATGTGCTGTGTATTTTGTTCCTCAATTCGAGGTGACTGGGCCTTGCAGTGCCAGGCCCTCAGGATGACCCAGTGCTGTTGCCATCTTGCCCTATTGTGGCCAGGGTTAGTTCTGACAATGACATTACCCATGTGCCTGTGTGCACAGGACAGTTTGGGGCAAACAAAGAAGCCCTCAGCCTGACATATAAGTCAAGGCCCGAGCCTCTGCCACAGAATTCCAGTGTCCAGATGGCAGTGGGCTGGTAGGGCCAGAGCCCAGGTGGAGCCTGACTTCCTTTATACAGTGGAGCAGAGAAGGGATGCACCCTGTCCTCTCTGTGGCAGTTCCAAAAATGCCACCCACAACTCACTCCAAGATCTGGGACCCCAGAAGCTTGTTCCTATGGCACTTGGAAGACACATGGTTGAGGACCATGCTGTACACTCAGTGGCCATGTTGGTAGTATTTGGAGTCTGACATTTCTGCCTCCAGTGCCCACGCACAGGAGAGAAAACTGAAGTGGAAAGTCAGAGTGCTCACAGCTGGCCAGTGACTCTGACAGAGACTCTGCCCACACCAGGACCTGATATCCAAACCTTCTCTCTCTTGTTCCACCATGAAAACCTCTCAACTCAGAAAGAGGGTGGCCCTGGTCCAGGTTCCAGAAGGGCATCCCAGGGGGCATTCCATCCTGGTGGCTTCATCCACAGCATTCAGGGTGACACCTACTCAAGTGAAGGTTCCTGAACAAGACAGGGCTAGAGGGTCACTTCTTTGGGTTTCTATGCCAGGATGCTCTCTAATGAGAGAAATGTCTTCTTTCTCCATGTTTATTCTTGGTGTCCACTGGGCAGCCCCAAACACCTACATACTAGGTTTGCCAAGGGGTTTGGAGAATAGACGTGGGTCAAGACAACACCACTGACACTCCAACAGCTGCCCACCTGCTTTGCATATGCCTTTGCATCCTTTCCTATTGACTCCAAGTCCTGCAGTTTTTCTGTGGACTTTGCAGGGAGGATTCCATAACTGAGGACAGGGGCCCTGCCTCTGCCCAGAGGAGAGTCTGAGCCCCCATCCAGGTGGCAGATTGGGCTCTGGCCCAGAGGGCAGGGCATCTTCCCAGGGACAGCTGGAGCCTGGAAAGGACAGCAGCGACCAGACCAAATTCCCAAAGGACTCTGTTCTGCCCCTATATCCACTCAATTCTGAAGAGCTGGACTCACGCTTTGCCCCAGGAAGAAGACCAAGCACCAGACAGATGGTGCTGGGCCTTCCATGCAGACAGGGTGCTGGTCATTCAGGGCCTGGTAAAACCTAGTGATTTTCTCAGCATGGATGTGCCTCAGGCAGCAAAAAGTAGCAGTCAACCAGGACTGCTTCTAGGACTTCGTGCCCACAGGCCACCTGTTCAGGCCAGTCACCAGATTGTGCCCCTCTGAAGATGAAATAGGTAGAAGATGGGGCCTGGTGGAGGTACAGGGCCATAAGGGGTGTTCTTGAAGAGGACTGTGGGACATAGGTTTGTCCTGCTTCTCTCTTGTATCCCAGACATGTGGTGGGGTGTTTTCCCTGCCGTAAAATCTTCCATGATGTGCTGCCTCATCCCAGGCCCCAAGAAGCCCTGGACTGAGGTCTTTAAAACTCAGAGCCAAAGCAAACCCTTCCTCTTGCAGGCCTCTGGCATTTTGTTACAAACTGGAAAGCTGGCTTTTACCCTCCATAGCACCCTCCCTGTGCCCAGTACTTGCTGTCAAAACAAGAGTCAGAAGTAAGGAAAGGACCTGGGGAACTCTTGAAGATGGGTCATGCCCAATCTGTCCAACAGGAGACAGGAGGAGCCTGTTTGACATAATCATCATGAGCAGTCCACACAGTAGCACAGTGCAGAGTGTGGACAGGCCCTCGACTCAGTTGCACGTCACCAAGTCCCCTCCATTTCAGAGCAGTAACCCATCCTGATTCTACACATGTAAATTTCCAGAATGGAGAAGACATGGGCTGATGCTATATTATAAATAGGGGTTACTGGGCAGGGTTGGCAGAAGGACTTCAGGAGAATGTTCTAGGGTGTATCCTGGTGAAGGTTCAGAGTGCCCTTAATTGAGGGTTTTCCTATTTCCCATTCCTGTTACTCTTTCTTGTCAGTGGTGAGAAGCAGGAACCATGGAAGACCAGATTATTCAGAGAAATGTCCGGAAATGAGGGAAGTGGGGCTTGGTTCTCAGAGGGGCTAGCAGGTTGGACAGAGACCTGGGAGTTGGGGTCTCTCTAGTGGGAGACAGAAGCCTCCTGTGGAGGAGCCTCAAAAGAGAGATGGAGGAAGAGGTGGTGAGGGAGGAGGAGCTGAGACAGGGGTGGGAAGAGAGGGACTGCCTCCATAGGCAGCCCACCATGTCCGGGAAAAGAACCCATGTCCTGACTTGAGTCAGCCACACTTCCTGCAGGACACCTGCTTCTCCATGCTGCTTAGCCTTCTAGATATTGTGTCACCTGCAGTTCCCAGGTGACACAGAACAGGGTTCATGCACATGGAAGCAGATGATTGTCCAGGATGGGGTCCTCAGTGAACCTCAGTCTGTGCTCCTGGATTCTGGGCTGTACTTCTCCTTTTGGAGTTGGGGCTGGGTCTCGAGTGTGGGCAGAGGGCCTGGGTATGGCCTGAGGGCTTTGACATCCTTGGCAGGTGTGTGGTGTGGTGTGCAATGGGAGCTTCAGGGCCTATGGTGTCTGGGCTCCTTCTAAAGCCTCATGCCTCATCCCCACAGAGGGGGCACATCCCCAGCAATTTGGACAATCTCTCTATCCAAGGTACCCTGGGCATTCTTGAGTGTGCTGAGTCTCCTCTGGCTTTGCCTGGGTCCAAAGTCCCCTGAACCTGTGTTCAACAGTGGGGAGTAGAAATGGACAGGAGCCAGAGGTAAAGGTAAGGTGCCTGAGGCTACTCACCTTGAGTCCTGCCCTGGAGCTGTGGAGAGGTCATTTCTCCTTGGCATGTGGAGTGACTCAGTGGCCAAGTATGCATGTGATGATTGCTCCATGTACCTTCTAATGCTGCTGGGCACACAGAGTGGTTGGCTCTGGTGCAGCATGCTGCAGGCACCCCCCCTCAGAGAGGGCTGTGCAAGGCCTGTTGCTTCATGTGGCCAATCCAGAGACTCTACTCATCACAATGCTGACAACCACGTGCCAGAGTCACAGCAGAGCAACTGACCTGCACATTCTGGACAGCAGGAGGTACAGGAAGACCCTTACACCCATACCCAGATTGTCATTCACCTGCAGACCTTCAGAAATGGGGGATGGTCATGTTATGGTGCTGGAATTGCAGACCGTATCTTGGGTGCACCAGGGGACAGAGACACCTTAATAGATTTTGTGTGCCTCAAACTTACTCCCCCAAACCCTAGGAATTAGGTTCTTTCATGACACCCCATTTACATGTAAGGCCATTGAGGCCCAGGAATGTTCAATAACCAACTACAGTTCACACAGCGAGTAATTGGCAGAGCTGGGTTGAACCAGGCATGCTGGATCTGAATTTCCATCTCCTTATTATTACCATGGAACCAGGACTTCAAGCACACAAAACAAGTAATGCACACTTGCCAGGGTCCAGCCCTAGCAGGGATCGGGGATCATAGGTGGATGGGAGGTCTTGGCACTGTGGAGAAATAGCAGAAAGAGACACCAAGTATTCTGAGGCAGAATCTTTTTTTTTTTTTGCCTGCTTTTTTATAGATATTTTTCTTTAGTAATAATTATATCATTAAATGGTTAGTTTAAAATAAGGTGTCATAAGTAAAATCTATGCTTCTTCTCAAAGTACACATTCTCTCTCTATGACATCCCAGACCAAGAAACCTTATTTCCCAGCTAGATTAAAACAACCTTGCCTCCCAGTTAAATTAAAATAACCATTTCTCACAGCTAAACTGAGGGCACCATGATATGCCAGCCTTTACCCTTTGGAATAAAGTCGTTACTAGATTTACTGAAAAATTACCCCCACCATGAACTCCAATGTTTAACAGTGAAAACATTTTACTATTATTAAAGGGAAAAAATCAACTTATAGTTAATATTTAATCTATTCTATTTCATATAATGGCAGACTACAATCTTATTCTGATTCTCAAATTTAGACTAAACATTGGAAAAGCACAAATTATATTTATGATTAACCTAAATGTTTTTATTATGTAAAGTATCTCTAGAATCAACTATTAAAACTAGGAAATCAATAAAGGCTAAACACTGCATCCAAGCTCAGAGGACTGTCTCTTTATTCATCTATTACTATACTAAAGCCATCACAGTGTCCTTCTAACTCAAGCACAGCTACAATTCTTTATTTCATATATTATATGTATTTATTACTGCTAAATTTTTATTGTGTACTATTTTGCATCCCAATACAGCAATGTGTTTTTCCAATAAGTTTCTAATAATATATTGATTATTAATATTAAAAAGCAACTACACATGAAGATATGCCACACCTATGGCTCTCAAGAGGGAGGATGATCAACAGAACCGTGTCAAGTGTTGAGTTCCCTACTCCAACAAAATCATATCAAGTGTCATATCCTCTACTCCAACAGAACCTTGTCAAATGTTGGAGTGGTAGAACATAAATGAGGCAGACTCTGTGCCCTGAGTGGGCCACTGGGAGGCTCTGTGCCAGCAGAGGTCATGCATCTGCAATGTAGAAGGGGTTAGGACACAGAGATGAAAGCAAGAGAGGCACTGCCACACCAAAGCTTCTCTGAGCCAATCCAGCTAGAGAATGTGGAGGTGTGATTTTGGGTGGGAGGAATTTGGGGACAAGCTGATGAAGGGAGAGGGAGACTCAGGCATGTCTGGCTGATGTGGGCTTCCTGTCCTCAAAGGCCTGAAGACACAAGTGTGTAAAGGACCATTTTGGAGCAAGGACAGCAGCTTTCTGGTCTGTCTCTGACCCTGGGCCTCTTGCTTCCATCTGCTAAGAAACTGGGGTGACATCAGATTCCCTGGGCCTCCTGGATCACCTCTCCACATTCAAAACCTTAGCTTTATCCCATCTGCAAAGTTCCCTTGAGGGGTCAGATGATGTACCACAGGTCCACAGTATCAGAAGCAGGATATTTCTGGGCCATTTTTCTGTTTGGACAACTGTGGGTTTCCTGCTGTAATGTGCAGGTGACCTGGGTGAAGCTTAGTCACAACACAGAAAACAAGCAGGACTTATGTATTGGTCAGTTTGACAAGTCTACCTCTTGTCCTAATTTTTACAGGAGCATACTGATCCTTGGGGCTGACTCCTGGCCTTTCACACTGGCATATAAACATGACAAGGTGGCTGGAGCTATCAGGGAAGGCAATGGAGACAGCTCTCCTCCTGGAATACTGGGAGGACTCAAGGAGATGGGGTGGTTCTTGGAGCTGCTCTGCCCCTCCTGTCACCACTGAGACTGGTTGCTGACCAAGGTCAAGGCTTCACCAAATGGGGTGCATCTACGGTGCTTCCAGGAGTCTTGACCAGTCCATCAGCATGTGTCAGGCTGGGTTGTTGTTGAGGTACCAGTGTTTGTATTGCAGTTGGTTTCCAGGAGGTTGGTGAATGTCCCCACGCTAAACAGAGGAGATCACAGAACTCTGAGGAAGTCTGTCTCCTCAGAGATTAGAGGATTCACTCCCCTGAGTGGAGGGTACACTTCACTCCAGGTGGAACCTGGTAGTCACAATCCCCAGGTCCTCAGTTTACTTTCCCATGAAATGGGCCCCTTACTCCAATGTGGAATCCTGGTAGTTGGAAAGAAAGACCAAGTCCCCACATTCTGTAACTGGAATATTTATTTGATTGACAGAACCAGAAACCGGTCAGGACACACAGGGCTGGTTGAAAATAAAAACCTTAAAGGGACACTTATTCTCAGCACCCCATCTGAGGCTGCCCCTAACCCTGTTTTCTGTCTCATTGTGGAGGCCATGTGTTTCAGGATTCATCTTTTTCCACGCACTGGTCTGGAGAAATAGCTCTGCCACCTGTATTGGGGGAGTTGAGGACCTGGGTTGCACCATTCCACCCACCTGTGCCAGCTGTGTGGCTTAGGGCAGGATCTGGATCCATGGGGCACTTGGTGAGGTGGCTGCACCCAGGTCCAAGTACTCCTGACTAGTCATTGTGACATTGAGAGGGGATCCTGAAGACAAAGAAAAAAGAAAATTCAGCAGTTCAGGTAGGCACTTCCTCCCAACACTCTGGCACCAAGCACAAGGCAGCTGAGACCCCAGCCAGTCTTTACAGTCTTGACAGAAACCAGAAATATAGAGTTGCCCAAGTTCACACAAAGGAAGAGCAGTGCTTTTCAATTTATTCCCAGAGTCCACAACTGGGGCGGGTGTCCCTGGAAAGGCTCAGAGGGCACATTGACAGCCTCCATGACCAGAAGCAGGCAAGCTTCCTGTTTCCTCTGATCTCCTGAGGTGGACAGGATCAGGCAGGGTGGCATTCCCTAAGGTCCTGAGTCCTTGGTCCTGAGTCCATGGCACAAGAGCCCTCTTAGTCTGTGGGATCCAGTTGAACTCCAGAAGTTTTGATCATGTGATCACAACTCATGGCCATACATGTGGTAGCCAGGAGTGAGCTGGGATCTTTGCCCCACCCTCCAGAGCTGGGGGCAGTGTGAAAATCAAATGATCTCAGGCAGCACAGACACCTGCTCTCCATATCCATCCACCTGCCTGTCCAGACCAGGGTAAAGAAGCCTGCTCCTTAGTCGATCATGTAGCCTCAAAGGCCATAGCATCTGTGATGTGTGGAACCTAATTTTTTATCCCTGTTTATCTCTCTCCATTGTCTTTAACAGGATTATACAGCTCCAGTATTTCTTGCTCACATATGTAGCCACACTAAGACCTCTCCCTGAAGGGACTGCTCATGCTGATGCTTCTATATTCACCTTATTATCTCTTTATAAATGCTGTGGAATAACAAAATTTTTGTCATCAAAATTCTCATTCTTTAAGGAAATCCTTTTCTATTTTCTCTTAGGAGGCCTATTTTATTGTTAATTGCTCTCATTTCACACCATTATGTTCCCCTACTTGTGAAACTAAACCCTTGAGATTTACATTCTAATTCCCTTTAGCAGATGGTTGCAACTCATTTTCCTCATGTGCATCACTATTCCTTTTTACATGTGACCACAGATACATCCTCAGTCCTTATATGGGCCAGTGCACACTGTTCAGAGAAACCCTCAACTTGTTTCTCTCATGTGCTCTTTGGCATGGCCACCATGGGTAAATCTCTTCATTTGAAAGCCAACAAGCTGACAATTTGAAAGCTTATATTTCTAGTTACTTTGCTCAGTTTTGTAATCAATGGAATATTATTCTAACCCATGGAATTTCTCACAATCCTACTGGACAGGCCTTAGTTGAATGTGCACATTGCCCACTTAAAATGTGTCTTCTAAAACAAAAACAAAGAAAGGGATCTAGCCTTACTCATGTTAATAATCCTCTCAATATTGCCTTCTTCAAAATAAATGCTCTTATTGTACAGTATAAAGATAATACACATTGCTGGTCCTCTGCCTTGGGCAGGCACTTTACCCCTAAGGAACCACTACCAAAGATTTATGTAAAACACTGAATTCCACCAGAGCCAATATGACAGGACCTTGTACTTTGATTATTTGGAGAAATGAATATGGTGCTGTTCTTATTCCTATAGGTCCTGTCCGGATTCCTCCCAGGTGTGTGAATCTCATCAATCATCATGAGTTGGCATCTAGGACTTCATAATTTGATTTCCAAATTCCATTTGACCCTGGATAAAGAGGACCCTGATTCAAAGAAGAAACTTGCAACAAGAACAGAGGCCCAAAAAACCCTGGGTCTTCTAATCATCTAACGACTTGGGGGGATATAACAAATTTAACAAATGTACTAAACAATTGCTATACATGGGCTTAGAATGTACCCCAGAAAATTTGGTTATATCTCTGCTTGCCAAACCTATCCCAAGTTTCACAACTATGCTGGTTACTATTGTGTTATTTCTCTGTGTTGTATCTCAATTGAGTGCCCTTATACTTAGCAAAATTTGTTAATTCTTTTGAAATTTTTATGATAAGTTATTTTTGATAATAGAGCTGCTATTGATATTTGCTATTATTACATCATAAAGGATGCCAAGATATTAATAATATGTTGTTTCAATTGAACAACATATAAAATAATAGTATACTACATCATATAATAGTAACCACATTCAAAGGGAATTGGATCATTTTAAGGACATTGTAAAGAAGGTGCAGCAAGATGATGGAGTTGAGAATTATTAGATTGGTAAACCTCAGGGCTACCAAATTTTACATGGATCAAACAGCTTTTAATTGGAGGATGTTTATTAATAGTTGTCTTATTATGCTGAACTTCTTTTTGTCAATATTTGTTTTGCTTTCTACTTCCACATTCCTTAAAGAGAAGAAAAGTCAGATCTTTTCAAAAGAACCTACAAAACACAAAAGGGGAGTTGTAGGGGTTTTAGGTCAGTCAATGTACAGAGGAACAAAAGTCCTTAAGTCAAGAAATCTCCTTATGACTTAATAGGCACCCTGGTTGAAAGGCTTAGAAGTGCTTTGCATCTCCTCTGTCCTGGAGGACTGGGGACATTATCTTATTATAATAACCTTTGGTACTACTGGACTCTGAAAGGCAAGCCAGTTATGTGACCTGCACATGTGCAAAGCTAACTGTACTATGTAACCTAGTGTAACTTGATATGACCCTGCATAAAAATAATAAACTGGACAGATTTTCCAATAGAAGCTACTTCTTGCTCTTTCCCATCCTTTGTGCTTTCATCTTTATTGTTCTCCTCTTAACCCTTATAGCTGGTCACCAATTAATCTTTACAAGTCACTTCAAGTGCAGTTGCTGTTTTAAATTGATGCCTGTTTCAATGTTACAAAATGATTTGAAATTGTTACAGTTTGCATTAGTGAGCACTTTTGCTTTGTGCTAATTCATCCAAATTCAAACCACACTGTACTTACTGAGAAGGGAGTGAGAGCATAGGTCAAAACTGCTTGCTGAATCTGTTCCCATTAAGCACTTATAAAGTGTTCTCAGTCAGTACATTCTCAAATAGCACATTCAAAATATGTTTAATGCCCAATGTAGGAAAAGAGAGAGCAAGTGATCGCTTGTGCCTGGGAACATCATTTTCAGGTAACATGTGGGACAGTAGAGAGCATGAATAACCCAGGTGTTCATTGAAATTCATTCCTGAAACTTTTTAGGAAACATCATTTCAAGTGCAGTTTCCCTTTGAATGAAATGCCTATTTCAATGTTACAAACTCAATGAAATTACACCAAGAAAACTTGTGTTTGAAAGCACACTTGCTTTGTGCTAATTCATCCAAATTCAAACCACAGTGTTCTGATTGAAAACAGAGTACAAGCATAGAGGTGAAATTTGCTAGCTGAAAAAACATTGTTAAGCACTTCTTTGGTGTGTACATTCAGCATATTCATAAATAATTCAGGCAAAATATACAAATGGGGCTCATAATAGTGTTTCTGTTTCTATTAGAACCATTTTCTTGGAGCAAAGAGAAACTTTAAAGAAAATAACTTTCTGAAAGCCTCATTGAAATGCATTGGTAAAATATTTCCAGAAAACACACTTTAACAGTGTATACCAGAAACCAATGGAACTAATGTTTGAAATGAATACATACTTTTGGTGCTTCAAATTGCTCTTAGATTGTGCTACTACCTCCAAATTCACAATTCCAGAGTGCTGGGGACTCGAACCCAGGCCTCCAGCATGAGAGGCAGGCACTCTATGGGATGGGCTAAATGGCCTGCACTCTACCTCCAAATTCAAAGCACAATGTTCTCACTGCAAACAGAATGAGTGCATACAGGATGAAGCTTCTTGCTCAAACGACTGGTCTTAAGCATTTCTAAGCTGTAGTCAAACAGTGCATTCCAGATTATTTCAGGACAAATGTACGATCAAAGGAAATAAGTTATCCCTGTTACATAGCAGCACTGTGTTCTGGGACCATGGTGTGACTACAGAGAATATCAATTGTCCAAAGTTTCATTGAAATCCATGCATGAAACAGTTCTGAAAAACTAACTTTTTTTTTTTTTAGGGGTTAAGTTTGCCATTTTATTTTTTTTTTTTTTGTCAAATCATTTTTAATTAATGAATTTTGGATTCATTAGAAGGCACATTCCCTGCCAACACTTCTCCCTTTGTTATTCATAGCAGCGGCGGCCTACAGGGGATATTGTATCACCTGAAGTTCCCTTCCTGTGGCTCTGGGGTTTCCTAATAGTGCATCAAGTGAAATGCATCTGCATCTTGCTCAACTCTGCAACTTACTGAACACTTCCCCACCAGGTTTTTATCCCTGGAGACCAAAGCTATCACCTGTGTCCCACTGATCAGTTGTGCTCACTCATGCAGCCTGATTTATATTTCACTTTAAATCAGTTGAAATGAAATAAAATTAAAATGATTTAAATTCATTTCTTTATAAATACATATATATTTTTTTAAAATTAAAAATCATAAATTTACATAGGGCAATGTTTGATTCATTCTGTTATTTTTTCCCTTCCCCCTCACACCTCCCACCCCTCTTTTTCCTCTAACAGTCCATACTTCCTCCATTCTTACAACCCTTCTTATCCCTAACCCTAAAACAAACCCTAACCCTAACGCTAACCCCTTCCACTCCCCATTATATGTCCTCATCCACTTATCAGAGAGATCATTTGTCCTTTAGTTTTTTGAGATTGGCTTATCTCACTTAGCATGATATTCTCCAATTTCATCCATTTGCCTGAAAATGCCATAATTTTATCATTCTTCATGGTGGAGTAGTAGTCCATTGTGTATATATGCCACAGTTTCTTTCTCCATTCATCAACTGAAGGACATCTAGGTTGATTCCACAATCTGGCTATGGTGAATTGAGCAGCTATGAACATTGATGTGGCTATGCTCTGTAGTATGCTGATTTTAAGTCGTTTGGGTATAGGCCAAGGAGTGGGATAGCTGGGTCAAATAGTGATTCCATTCCCAGCTTTCTAAGGAATCTCCATACTGCTTTCCAGAGTGGCTGCACTAATTTGCAACCCCACTAGCAATGTATGAGTGTACCTTTTTCCCCACATTCTCGCCAACATCTATTGTTGCTTGTGTTCTTGATAATCGCCATTCTAATTGGGGTGAGATGAAATCTTAGGGTAGTTTTGATTTGCATTTCTCCTACTACTAGAGATGTTGAACATTTTTTCATATATCTCTTGAGTGTTTGTACATCTTCTTCTGTGAAGTGTCTGTTCATTTCGATAGCCCATTTGTTGATTGGATTATTTGTATTCTTGGTGTAGAGTTTTTTGAGTTCTTTATAGATTCTGGAAATTAGCGTTCTATCTGAAGTATGAGTGGCAAAATTATTCTCCCACTCTGTAGGCTCTCTCTTTGCATTGCTGATAGTTTCTGTTGCTGAGAGAAAGCTTTTTAGATTGAATCTATCCCAGTTGTTGATTCTTGCTTTTATTTCTTGTGCTATGGGAGTCCTGTTAAGGAAGTCTGATCCTAAGCCAACAAGTTGAAGGTTTGGACCTACTTTTTCTTCTATAAGATGTAGGGTCTCTGGTCTGATTCCGAGGTCTTTGATCCATTTTCAGTTGAGTTTTGTGCAGGGTGAGATATAAGGGTTTAATTTCATTCTGTTGCATATGGTTTTCCAGTTTTCCCAGCACCATTTGTTGAAGAGGCTATTTTTTCTCCATTGCATATTTTTGGCACCTTTGTCTAGTATGAGAATATTGTATTTATTTGGGTTTATGTCCATGTCCTCTATTCTGTACATTGATCTACCTGTCTATTTTGGTACCAATACCATGCCGTTTTTGTATTGCTTTGTAATAGAGTTGAAGATCTGGTATTGCGATACCCCCTGCTTCGCTCTTTCTACTGAGGATTTCTTTAGCTATTCTGGGTTTCTTATTCTTCCAGATGAATTTCATGATTGCTTGCTCTATTTCTGTAAGGTACATCATTGGGATTTTAATTGGAATTGCATTGAATCTGTATAACACTTTTGGTAGTATGGCGATTTGAAAATATTAATTCTTCCTATCCAAGAACATGGGAGATCTTTCCATCTTCTAAGGTTTTCTTTAATTTCTTTCTTTAGTGTTCTGTAGTTCTCATTGTAGAGGTCTTTCACCTCTTTTGTGAGATTGATTAACAAGTATTTTATTTTTTTCGATGCTATTGTGAATGGGGTAGTTTTCCTAATTTCTCTTTCTGAAGATTCATCACTTATGTATAAAAAAACATTGGATTTATGAGCATTGATCTTGTAACCTGCTACTTTACTGAATTCGCTTATGAGTTCTAAAAGTTTTCTGGTGGAATTTCCAAGTTCCTCTAAATATATAATCATGTCATCAGCGAACAGGGATAGTTTGAGTTCTTCTTTTCCAATTTGTATCCCTTTAATTTCTTTGGTTTGTCTAATTGCTCTGGCTAGAGTCTCAAGAATGATGTTGAATAGAAGTGGTGAAAGAGGGCATCCCTACCTTGCTCCAGTTTTTAGGGGGAATGCTTTCAATTTTTCACCATTTAGAATGATATTGGCCATGGGCTTAGTGCAGATGGCCTTTACAATGTTAAGGAATGTTCCCACTACCCCAATTTTTTCTAGTGTTTTGAGCATAAAGGGATGCTGTATTTTATCGAATGCTTTTTCTGCATCTATTGAAATAATCATGTGATTCTTAACTTTTAGTCTGTTGATATGGTGAATGACATTTATTGATTTCTGGATGTTGAACCAACCTTGCATCCCTCGGATAAAACCCACTTGATCATGGTGCACTATCTTTCTAATATATTTTTGTATGCAATTTGCTAAAATTTTGTTGAAAATGTTTGCATCAATGTTCATTAAGGATATTGGTGTGAAATTTTCTTTCCTCGAAGTGTCTCTGTCCGGTTTAGGTATCAGGGTGATATTGGCTTCATAGAATGAGTTTGGGAGGGTTCTCTCCTCTTCTATTTCATGGAATACTTTGAGGAGTATTGGAATGAGCTCTTCTTTAAAGGTTTTGTAGAACTCAGCTGAGAACACATGTGGTCCTGGACTTTTCTTTGTTGTTAGGCTTTTGATGACCTCTTCTATTTCATTGCTTGAAATTAATTTATTTAAGTTGTTTATGTCCTCCTCGTTCAGTTTAGATAATTCATATGTCTCTAGAAACTTGTTGATGTCTTCCAGGTTTTCTGTTTTGTTGGAGTATAGATTTTCAAAATAGCTTCTAATTATGTTTTGTATTTCACTCTTGTCTGTTGTGATATTTCCTTATTTATTCTGAATTTTAGTAATTTGAGTTTTTTTCCTCTTTCTCTTTTTTAGTGTGGCTAAGGGTTTATTGATTTTGTTTATTTTTTCAAAAAACCAACTATTTATTTTGTTAATTTTTCTGATTGCTTCGTTTGTTTCAATTTCATTGATTTCGGCTCTGATTTTAACTATTTCCTGTCTTCTACTACTTTTGGTGTTGGTCTGCTCTTCGTTTTCTAGGGCTTTGAGCTGTAGTGTTAAGTTGTTTACTTGTTGATTTCTACTTCTTTTGTTGAATCTGCCCCATGAAATAAATCTTCCTCTAAGTACTGCTTTCATAGTGTCCCAGAGATTTTGATATGATGTGTCTTTATTCTCGTTTTCTTCTAAATTTTTTTTTATTTCCCTCCTGATGTCTTCTGTTATCCCTTCATCATATAATAGTGTATTATTTAATCTCCAGGTATTGGAGAAGTTTCTGGTTTTTATTCTGTCATTTATTTCTAATTTCAATCCATTATAATCTGATAGAGTACCAGGTAGTATCTCTATCTTCTTGTATTTGGTAACAGTAGCTTTGTGGCATAAGACATGGTCTATTTTAGAGAAGGATCCATGTGCTGCTGAGAAGAAAGTGTATTCGTTCTTTGTTGGATGGTATATTCTACATAAGTTGGTTAAGTCTAAATTGTTGATTGTGTTATTGAGATCTATGGTTTCATTATTCAATTTTTGATTGGACGATCTATCCAGTGGTGAGAGAGGTATGTTAAAATTGCCTAGTATTATTGTGTTGTGGTCTATTTGATTTCTGGAATAGAGAAGGATTTGTTTGACATACATGGATAAGCCAATGTTTGGGGCATAGATATTTATGATTGTTATGTCTTGCTGATTTGTGCTTCCCTTAAGTGTACGTAATGTCCTTCTTTATCCCTTCTGACTAGTTTTGGCTTGAAGTCCACATTACCTGAAATGAGGATGGATACTCCAGCTTTTTTGCTGTGTCCATGTGCATGGTATGTTTTCTCCCATCTTTCACCTTTAGTCTATGGGTATCTCTTTCTATGAGATGAGTCCCTTGCAGGTAGCACATTGTTGGATTTTTCTTTTTAATCCAATCTGCCAGTCTATGTCTTTTGAGTGATGAGTTCAGGCCATTAACATTCAGGGTTATTATTGTGATATGATTTGTATTCCCAGTCGTTTTACTCATTTTTGTTTCTTGACATGATTTGGTTTATCCTTTATTTGGCTATTCCTTTAGGCTTGTTCCTCCCTTTGCTATTTGCATCATTGTTTTTCATCTCTTCCTCATGAAATATTTTGCTGAGAATGTTCTATAATGCCAGCTTTCTTTTTGTAAATTCCTTTAGCTTTTGTTTATCATGGAAGGATCTTATTTCATTGTCAAATCTGAAAGTAAGTTTTGCTGTGTATTAGATTCATGGCTGGCATCCATTTTCTTTCAGGGCTTGGTAAATGTTGTTCCCGGCCCTTCTAACTTTTAGGGTTTGGATTGAAAAATGTGCTGATATTCTTATTGGTTTCCCCCTGAATGTAATTTGATTCTTTTCTCTTGCGGCCTTTAAAATTCTGTCTTTATTTTGTATGTAAGTTATTTTCATAATAATGTGCCTTGTTGTGGGTCTGTTGTAATTTTGTATATATGGAGTCCTATTAGCCTCTTGTACTTGGTTTTGTATTTCATTCTTCAGATTTGGGAAATTTTCTGATATTATTTCATTGAATAGATTGTTCATTCCTTTGGTTTGTTTCTCTAAGCCTTCCTCAATCCCAATAATTCTTAAATTGGCCTTTTCATGATATCCCATAATTCTTGTAGATTCTGTTCATGATTTCTTACCATCTTTTCTGTTTGGTCAACTTTGTTTTCAAGATTAAATATTTTGTCTTCAATATCTGAGGTTCTGTCTTCCAGGTGTTCTATCCTATTAGTTATGCTTTTTATGCAGTTTTTAACTTGGTTTATTGTTTCCTTCATTTAAATGATTTCTTTTTTTTTTCAGTATCTCTAACTCTTTATTGAAATGATCTCTTGCTTCCCGTATTTGCTCCTTTAACTGTTGATTGGTGCAATCATTTAATGCCTGCATTTGTTCTTTCATCTCCTCCTTCAATGCCTGCATTTGCTCTTTCATCTCCTCATTTTCTTCCCTGATTGTTTTAATTATGTACATTCTGAACTCCCTTTCTGACATTTCTTCTGCTGTGCTGTCATTGGGTTTTATTGATATAGTATGTAGGTTTATTTGGGACATTTTCTTCCCTTATTTTCTCATATTGGTCAGATGTCAGTGGGACTCTGTGATATAGCAGATTTCCTCTATTGCCTTATAGTGTTCCTGTAGATTTCCAGTGTATCACCTCCCAGCCTTCAGTAGCCTGAAGTCTTGGAGTAACTTGATAATGCAGTGCTTCTGAAGAAAGCTGCCCTTAGCCCTCTATTGGTTCCAGGGCTTGGAGCTGGCTCTGTGTGGAAAGGCTCTCACTGGGGGGTCTGCTCTGAGAAGCTGGCAGTGTGGGAGGAGCCCACCACCAGAGTACCCAGTACTGCCTGGAGAAGACTCTAGCTGCCCTGTCCTACTCTAATAAGCCGCCCGAGTCTGGGCATGCTGCCCGGGCTGAGACTCACCAGGTGTGGAGACTCACTCCTTGGCTCTATTTTAGACTGAGTCTCTCAATGCCTCCCCTTCTTGAATCCTGGGTTCTAGAACGACTGCCAGATTCAGTCACCTTTTAGTCTGCCATCTTGGATCACCCCATGGACAAAGCCTGAGCCTGGAGGGGACAGGGCCGCCTGGAGAGGTCTCTGGCTCCCCTGCCCTGGTCCCAGAGGCTGCTTGCAGGTCGGAGGTCTCCACTGGGTTAGGGACTTGTGGCTGGCTCTGTGTAGAAAGGCTCTCACTGTGTGGTCTGCTCTGAGAATTTAGCCTAGAAAGGTGCTTCCCACTGGAGGGAGCCAGGCTGCTTGGGGAAGTCCCTGGCTGCCCTGTCTTGTTCTCTGAAGCAACCTGTGGGTGGGTCGGATCTCGCCGCATGCTGGCTCAGGGACTTGGAGCTGGTTCTGTGCAGAAAGGCTCTCACTGGGGGTCTTGCTCCGAGAAGCTGAAGAATCCTGCCCTGTGAGAGGAGCCCACTGCTGGAGTGCTCAAGGCTGCCTGGGGGAGAATCTAGCTGCCCTGCCCTACTCTAATAAGCCCCCGAATCTGGGCCTGCCTCCCGGGCTGAGCCTCACCGGGTGGGGGAGACTCACCCCATGGCTCTATTTTAGTCTGAGTCTCTCAATGCCTCCCCTTCTTGAATCCTGGGTTCTGGAGCACCTGGAGATGCAGTCACCCTCTAGTCCACCATCTTGGATTGCCCAGTGAAAAACTAACTTCAAGTGCTGTTGCTTCTTCAAATAAAGTGCATGTTGCAATGTCACATATTATTTAAAATTGATGTACCTTATGTTTGAAAGTACTTTTCATTTGTGCTAATTCATTCAGTTTCAAACCTCAGTGGTCTCCCTGAGAACAGAGATCAATCTTACATGTTGAAGCTGCTTGCTAAAACTGCTCACATTTAGCACTTATTAAGTGTTCTTAACTAGCGCATTCAAAAATTATTTCAGGCCCAAAATACACACTGGAATCACAAAAGAGCAGTTTATTCTATTAGGATCAATTTCTTGGAGCAGAGTGCAGCTCTGAAAAGGAACAATTTCTCAGACTTCTTGATATTCACTAGTGAAACATTTTCTTAAGACACTATCTGACAGCATATGCCATTGGCAATGGTACAAATGCTTTGAAATGAATCCATACCTTTTGGTGCTTGAAGCACTTTTGCTTTGTGCTAATTCATCCTAATTCAAACCACAGTGCTTGCATTCCAAACAGAGCAAGGGCTTATAGGTTGAAACTGCTTGCTGAAACTACACTGTTAAGCACCCTATGGTGTTCCAGGACATTCAAAATATAGCTTATGTAAAATATTCAAGTGTGGCCCTTAAGAGTGGTTTGTTTCAATTACAGCCAACTTCTTGGAGTGGAGTAAAACTTTAAAGAGGAACAGTTTCTCAACTTTCATAGAAATCCATTAATGAAACACTTTCAGAAAATTCAGTTTGACACCATATATGTTTTGACAATGATGCAAATGCTTTGAAATAAAACCAATTCTTCTGATGCTTGAAAGTGAGCTTGCTTTGATCTACCACATCCACATTCAAACAGCAATGTTCTCACTGTAAACAGAATGAGTGCATATAGGATGAAACTTCTTGTTTAAACTTCTCTTCTTAGGCACTTCTAAGCTGTAGTCAATGCATTCTAGAATATTTCAGGCCCAATGTAGGAACAAAAGTAGCAAAATATCACTTGTACCCAGGAGCATCATCTTTTGGGACCATGGTGGGACTACAGAGAACATCAATTGTCTATAGTTTATTGAAATCCACTTGTGAAACTTTTCTGAACTGTCACTACACATGCATTTGCTGCTTCAAAATAATTGCCTCTTTCAATATCGTACATGATTTGAGATTTTTATACATTGAAGTTTTGCACATTTTTGCTTTGTGCTAATTCATCCACATTCAAACCACACTGTTCTCACAGAAAACCAACTGGGGGCATACAGATTAGAGCTGTTTGCTGAAACAAACACTTCTTCTGTTAAGTATTTTCAGCCAGCACATTCAAAAATAATTTCAGGTCCAAAATACAAATTGGGCTCACGAGAGAGTTCTTGATTCTATTAGGATCAGTTTCTTGGAGGAGAGTGCACCTTTGAAGAGGAAAAAAATTTCAAAGTCTTATTGAAATCCACTTGTGAAACATTTTCAAAAAAACATAATTTAACAGCATAGACCAGTGACAATGTTACAAATGCTTTCAAATAAAACCACTGATTCTGGTGTGTGAAAGCAGAATTGCTTTGTGTTAATTCATCCAAATAGAAACCACAGTTTTCTCATTCCAATCAGAGTGAGGGCACACAGGTTGAAGCTTCTTTCTGAAATTTCTACTCTTTGGAAATATTCCTTTATCAAACAGCACAAAGCATGTTTCAAGCCCAACATAAGAAGAAAGAGAACAAGTGATTCTTTGTAACTGGGAACATCATTTACAGGGAACATGGTGTGACTACAGAGAATATCAATTTCCCAGGGATTTATTTAAATACATTCCTGACACTTTTTCAGAAATTTCATTTCAAGTGCAGTTTCTCTTTGAATGAGCTGACCGTTCTAATGTTACAAACTCTTTGAAAAGAGTTTGAATGTTAGAATGTACATTTGCTCTTTGCTTATTCATCCAAATTCAGAGTGATACAGGATGAAACTGCTTCCTAATGCTACATTGGTAAGCACATTTATGGTGTTCTCTATCAGCATATTCAAAAAGGATTTCTGGAAAAATACACAAATGGGTCTCATAAGAGTACTTCTGCTCCTTTAGGACCAACATCTTGGAGCAGAGTGGAACTGTAAAAAGAATCACTTTCTGAAAGTCTCAATGAAGTGTGTTGTTGAAAATTTCAAGAAAACTCTATTTAACAGCATATACCAGAAATCAATGGTACAAATGCTTTGAAATGAAAGCATTTCTTCTTGTTCTTGAAAGTGCTCTTAGATTGTGCTACTACCACCAAACTCAAACCATGATGTTCTCAATGCAAACACAGTGAGTGCATAGTGGATGAAACTTCTTGATGAAACTTCTGCTCTGGTGCATTTCTAACCTGTAATCATAGAGCACATATCAGGGTATTTTACACACAATGTACAAACAAAGGTAAGAAGATATCCCTTGTACCCAGCAGCACTGTCTTCTGGAAACATGGTTTTAGTTCAGAGAACAATGGTAACATAATATAAGACAAAAATTTACAGACGTCTTTCTGTCTCTGTTCCAAATCATGAGGAACCCAAGTAAAAATTAATTCAATATCATTTTCATATTTGGACTATTCATATCACTGACCAAGAACTTTTCATTTCACTGAGACAGAAGACAGCATCAGTTTATGAACCAGAATTTTGTGATCAACAGAAAATAAAATTATATCATTTAACATTTTATGTCTTAAATGATTTCCCATTTTTAAATGTTTGCTTCAATAAAATCATGTAATGAATATGTCTCCATAGAATGGCAGAATGGTAATGTATGACTACTACTGGAAGTCTGTGACTGGCACTGCAGGTAGCCTGTTGTCATGTTGGTATCAGGTGGCACATCCACGCCTGTTCCCAGCAGCTTAACCTGAAGCACTGGGCCAAAAGTCTCAGTCTTGTAACATATGTAAGAAAACTGAGAATGACATCTGCAATACAGTAAAATTAGTGGCATCATGTATTTTGACAGTGCTAGGGAGCAGAGCAGAAAAGCAGTTAATTGAGAATTGTGAAGGAAGAAAAGGAGTTGAAAAGTCTCAGTCTGATTACTAGGAATGCAGTTCCTGTCCTCATGCACAAAATGTTGCTAATGTAACTCACTATCATGCATTTCTGAACACTATCTTCCTTATAACAGAGTAGAAAAGACAGGTTCATTAATTTAAAATCAGCTCTATAGTTCTTCGAAAGTCCATCAGTCACAACATCATTTACTTGACTGGTTACTTAGTTTTAGTCTATGGCAAATTTTTCCTCTACCCAGTGCTCTTGAGACACATCTTTATCAGCATAATATTGTACAGTAATTGAAGATACTAGAAGACAAAATCATGCAGCATTATACTGCATTCACTTTTTAACAGTATAAATCATTCAGAGAGAGCAAGAAATACATTCTATATTTTTGGTCATTACTCAATATTTTGTATTATTTAGGTAGTTAAAATAAATTTTAAAAAGATAAATTTTTTTTTATTGTAAACAAATGGGATACATGTTGTTTCTCTGTTTGTACATGGCGTAAAGGCATACCATTTGTGTAATCATAAATTTACATAGAGTAATGTTGTTTGATTCATTCTGTTATTTTTTCCCTTCCCCCCACCCCTCCCACCCCTCTTTACCCTCTATACAGTACTTCCTTCCTCCATACTTGCCCCCCTCCCTAACCCTAACTCTAACCCTAACAGTAACCCTTCCCTCTCCCCCATTATGTGTCATCCTCCACTTATTAGCGATATCATTCGTCGTTTGGCTTTTTGAGATTGGCTTATCTCACTTAGCATGATATTCTCCAATTTCAACCATTTGCCTGCAAATGCCATAATTTTATCATTCTTTATGGCTGAGTAATATTCCATTGTATATATATACCACAGTTTCTTTATCCACTCATCAATTGAAGGGCATCTAGGTTGGTTCCACAGTCTGGCTATTGTGAATTGAGCAGCTATGAACATTGATGTGGCTGTGTCTCTGTAGTATGCTGATTTTAAGTCCTTTGGGTATAGGCCAAGGAGTGGGATAGCTGGGTCAAATGGGGGGTCCATTCCAAGTTTTCTAAGGAATCTCCACACTGCTTTCCAGAGTGGCTGCACTAATTTGTAGCCCCACCAGCAATGTATGAGTGTACCTTTCTCCCCACATCCTCGCCAACACCTGTTGTTGCTCGTATTCTTGATAATCGCCATTCTAATTGGGGTGAGATGGAATCTTAGGGTGGTTTTGATTTGCATTTCTCTTATTACTAGAGATGTTGAACATTTTTCCATATGTTTGTTGATTGCTTGTAGATCTTCTTCTGTGAAGTGTCTATTCATTTCCTTAGCCCATTTGTCGACTGGATTATTTGAATTCTTGGAGTAAAGTTTTTTGAGTTCTTTATAGATTCTGGAGATTAGTGCTCTATCTGAAGTATTATCCTAAAGGAATTGTCAAATAGAGGAGGAAACAAGTTGTGTCAAACAAATAAATAAATAAAATTTAAAAAATGAACCAAATGACTGGGAAACCAAATCATATCTCTATAATAACCCTGAATGTTAATGGTCTGAATTCATCAATCAAAAGACATAGACTGGCAGATTGGATTAAAAAGAAGATCCAACAATATGTTGCCTGCAAGAGACTCACCTCATAGAAAAAGATACCCATAGACTAAAGGTGAAAGGATGGGGAAAAACATACCATGCACATGGACTCAGCAAAAAAGCTGGAGTATCCATCCTCATTTCAGATAATGTGGACTTCAAGCCAAAATTAGTCAGAAGGGATAAAGAAGGTCATTTCATACTGCTTAAGGGAAGCATAAATCAGCAAGATATAACAATCATAAACATCTATGCCCCAAACAGTGGCTCATCCATGTATGTCAAACAAATCCTTCTCAATTTCAGAAACCAAATAGACCATAACACAATAATACTAGGTGATTTTAACACGCCTCTCTCACCACTGGACAGATCTTCCAATAAAAAATTGAACAAAGAAACCATAGATCTCAATAACACAATCAATAATTTAGACTTAACGGACATTTATAGAATATACCATCCAACCAAGAGCGAATACACTTTCTTCTCAGCAGCACATGGATCCTTCTATAAAAAGATAAAATTTTGACACTTACAAATAATGTTAAACTTGAAAGATGATAAGCACATGATATTACTTAAATCACTAATTAATAAAAGAAAAGTATGAAGTTATAAACAGTTCAATGATTTCCAAAGTCTCAAAATTTACAAAAATTGGATTGGCAATTTCTGAAATAAATTCACAAAGATACATAAATCTGGCTTTTTCTACCAGGGAAGAAATGCAGATTCATTGGTTTTCTATTCATCAGACACAATCTAGATATATATACAAGTATTAGGTATGTGTTATCAGTTACATTCAGTTTATAAACTTGCAAAAAAGTTCAAAGTTTAGAGCCCTGTTAGAATGAGATAAGTATAAAACATAAGCAAGTTGCTTGCTTTTCTCTGGGGTTCCTCTCTGCCACATCCAATGTAGATGAGAAAAGCATTAACTTCCCAGGGGAGGATGTTGGTTGAATATTACTCCATTGCCCAAAAAACTTAAGTACTCCACAAATGCACAAGAGCCAATACTCTTTTTAAATGAGAGGGGTAGTAACAGGTCTGGCTATACCAGCTCTGGCTTCTTATAAAAACAACCTGCTCAACTCTATTTTATTTATAATATACAGGTAAAGGGGGCAAGGACTGGGAAGAGCTTCTTCTGCAATGGACAGAGTAGGGTGGAGTTAGGGGAGCCATTCTCTTAAGGGGGAATATTCCAGAAGGAGATAGGGCACCCCTCCCTTGCAGCACCACATGCTTCCTGGCAGTTCCTAGCAGTTAGGCATATGTGTAACATGACTCAATCTAATCTGATTCTGCTAAACAGGGATGGGGTCCCATGTCTCTTCCTTTTTACTATTTTTAAATTCAAATAATGGGAAGTTATGTTGAGGCTCCAGATTTTGGTTCTGAAAGTTGCTCTGAGGTTCTGGCTCTTGGTTCTGAGAGTATGGCAACCTATTATCACAACACAAAAATAATTAAAAGCAAATATATCATTTCAATATTATAGCATTCAATTTAGGAAATATCTGATCAACAAGAAATACAGTCCATGAGATCAATTCTATCTTTTGAATATCCTGAGTGTGGTGATTTTCAAAAATCCAGGTTATTATTACTATTATGTCAAATGTCCATTAGTTGATGTTTAATTATTTCTTAGTCCCATCAGGAAGTATACTTTATTGTATGTAACAATATACAAGCTTACAGTCAGTATGACATTTATGCCTTTGCTTAAATTTGAGAGCAAAAGTCTTATTACTTATATTTGTAATAGTAACTGTTAAAGTATTTAATTTAAAACTAAACTTGCAGAGGCTATTTCATCTTAACAGAAATAATCATGCACCTAGATTTAATGAATGTGGGAACAGATATAAACTTGAAAGAATATATTAAATTATATATGAAACAAATTATCATCAAAGAAATAACTGTTAGAATATAAATGTGAATTATTCATTTTTCTAGTTGAATATCAATCAGTTTGTTGGATTCTAATTTGGTCATTATTACATGGTTGCCAGCAGTGCAAAGTTATATCCAAATAATAGGGAATAGTCCAAATTACATGGATTTTCAAAAATCAGAATGAATGTACATGTAATCTTATTTAGTATACTGAAAATACTTTTGAACAATACAATTGTTTGCCAGTTCCTTAGATCTTTCATAGCATTAAAGATTTATATTAAACATGGTTGCTTGCAAATTCTTTATAAGAAGAAATAATAGTGAAACTTTTAGTGGCAATATTGCCACTTAAGACCTTCTGGCTTTGACTTTTCTAGAGAAAGATATTTTGATATAACTGTCTTTCATCAATTTTTGAAGGTATATCCAAAGACACATTCACCACCTCTAACATATGCAGCATTGGCAAGACATTTGTATATTTTATCCATTTAGGAAAGGCAGCAGATTCTATGGCAGAACAATTAAGGCAATAAGAAACTGGTGGATATTTCATAGAAATGACTGGTTTTACATGAGAAAGTCCCATTCTAATAACTGTTTGAACATACAATCGTAAGTTCCAAGAGCCTGTATAATTGGCTGGCCTAGTTATTTCTTATGCTGTCTTTTTCTTTTTTTTAAGGCTATATCTAGATAGCCAGAGTCTATAATGGGGCCAGCATCTAGATAAGTTTCCATTACAATCTGTATAGTCAAATCCATTTACATGGATGTGTGTAATGTGAGTTTCTGCAAAACATCTCATCACATAAATATCATCAGTAAATTTTGGGATTGATTCTCCAGTCCACATTTTTGGATGTATTAAAGGTAGATCTGAGAAATGGACCCAACCTATTTCCCATATATTTCACTTACCTGAGCGTTCAATAGAGCTAGCATATAAATATTGTGGCTGGAGATTTAAGGTCTCTTTATTGTTAAATTTGGTGGATTCTCTTGCTCCATGTGTCACTTAGTAGTGGTGAAACCTCTATCATAATATTTAGAAAAAATTTTTTGAAATTAAGTAGGTTTACATAGGGATGTGTTTCCCTTTTGATTTTGATTTTTCTTAAATTGTAGAAAAAATTGATCTAAACTGGAGAATTAATCTTATATTGTTGACAATGACCTAGCATTGTACAAATATTTAAAATATAAGAAGTAACTTATTAAATACTTCTATTTGTCCAGGAAGATTAATAATGATTAAATGTTGTTAAGTTGAAAAGGGAATTATAATAAGAGAAGGCCCACTTTTCACCAAATATAAGGTTTGATTTTTCTCTAATGGTGGGCTGAGTTACAGAGCTATAAAATGCACTCTGTACAGACACTGGAAATTAGTCACATGACCTGTTTGTTTTATAGGCAATGGTCTTATTCTAAATTAACTTAAACTATTATATTAGAATTGGTAGTATTTGTCAGGATAGCGATTTAATACATTATATAAAAACCTTAGAATTCATGTCATTGATCCAGCAATTATATTTTAAGTGTTCTATGGAAAGATAATTATTACATATAAAGATATAGTTGTATAAATAGGTTTAATAACTTTTTTAAAGTAGTAAAACTAGTCCAAATGTCCAACATAGGGTTTTGGATAAATAAAATATATGATGAAAATCTGGCATTAAAGGTAATGTTGTAAAAGACTACTAATTGTGAGCAACCTAAAACAATGTTATAAGTTTTAAAATGAACAACATAATTGTGTATGTACAAAGTATGTATACCTCTGAGCTTATATGTAGAAATCAGCTTATAAGATTTAGCAAATGTTAATAATAATTGTTAGAACCTCAAAAAATACATTTTCATGTACTTAATTTTTCCAAAGTGGATCTCTTGAAAAAATACATGGAAGATACCATACCCTTGAAACCATCTTTAGCCTATTTATCTGAATATTATTTTATAAAACCCCATATAAAATTCTTTGAATTAATATAAATTAAGTAGCATAATTTAATATCACATCTGAAACATGAAACAGACAAGTCAAGAACTTCCATCCTCTCTTGGTGGAAGGTGTCAAAATACTTTCCATATTGTTATACTTTAAATAACACCAGGTCTTCTGAATGTCCTCTAAATATAGAGCTAAGTTTAATTTTAGTGTAGAGAATAATATAAAAATTGTACAACATATTTGTTTAATTTTAAAATATTAAATGTTTCAATAATCTTTCAAATTAATTTATTTTTATTATATAAGTTTGTAAGAGATGATCATAGTAAAAGATTTAATTTGGGGAGCATCAGTTTACTAACATATCTCTGTAAATCTAATATTTTAAAGACTTCTTTAACAAGAAAACAGAACATAATTAATATAATAAGTACTATTTACCATGATTAATGAAAACATAGTGATTGATACTTCATATTAATTTAATTTTGCTTTAAAAGAGAAATTTAAAATTTGGAATGGAATTTTGTATATTAAAATAAATTACTGTTAAACCAAAGTGTATAAACCAAAATGTCTTTGAAATTAATATTTTTTAAATTTTTTTACTTTAATTTTGGACAAAAAAAAAATTTTAAAATGTTTATTATTTTAATAAAAATTTTCAGAATCTTCTTCAGTCAACTTCCCTATTTCTCACAATTTAAAAATGTATCAAAAACTGTCCACATATAATAAACAGAAGCAATTAAAAGTCCTCTCTATAGAGGTCCTTTTTTTATGGCTTTTTTTATTAATTGTAAACAAGTGGGATACATTTTGATTCTCTGTACATGGAGTAAGGCATACCATTCGTGTAATCATAAATTTACACAAGGCAATGATGATTGATTCATTCTGCCATTTTATCCCTTCCCTCCCCTTTTCCCCCACCCACCCCTCTTTCCCTCTATACAGTCCTTCCTTCCTCCATTATTGCCCCATGTATCTCATGTTAAGTGAGATTGGCTTATCTCACTTAACATGATATTCTCCAATTTCATCCATTTGCCTGAAAATGCCATAATTTTATCATTCTTTATGGCTGAGTAATATTTCATTGTATATATGTGCCACATTTTCTTTATCCTTTCATCAATTGAAGGACATCTGGGTTGGATCCACAATCCGGCTATGGTGAATTGAGCAGCTATGAACATTGATGTGGCTGTATCTCTATAGTATGCTGAGTTTCAGTCCTTTGGGTATAGGCCAAGGCGTGGGATAGCTGGGTCAAATGGTGGTTCCACTCCAAGCTTTCTGAGGAATCTCCATACTGCTTTCCAGAGTGGCTGCACTAATTTGCAACACTACCAGCAATGTATGAATGTCCCTTTTTCCCCACATCCTCTGCAAAACTATTATTGCTGTGTTCTTGATAATAACCATTCTAATTGGGGTGAGATGGTGGTTACGATTTGCATTTCTCTTATTACTAAAGATGTTGAACATTTTTTCATAAATCTGTTGATTGCTGGTACATCTTCTTCTGTGAAGTGTCTGTTCATTTCCTTAGCCCATTTGTTGATTGGATTATTTGTATTCTTGGTGTAGAGTTTTTTGAGTTCTTTATAGATTCTGGAAATTAGCGCTTTATCTGTAGTATGAGTGGCAAAGATATTCTTCCACTCTGTAAGCTCTCTCTTCACATTGCTTATAGTTTCCTTTGCTGAGAGAAAGCTTTTTAGTTTGAATCTATCCCAGTTGTTGATTCTTGATTTTATTTCTTGTGCTATGGGATTCCTGTTAAGGATGTCTGATCTTAAGCCAACATGTTGAAGATTTGGACCTACTTTTTCTTCTGTAAGATGCAGGGTCTCTGGTTTGATTCTGAGGTCCTTGATCCGTTTTGAGTTGAATTTTGTGCAGGGTGAGAGATAGGGGTTTATTTTTCATTCTGTTGCATATGGTTTTCCAGTTTTCCCAGCACCATTTGTTGAAGAGGCTATATTTTCTCCATTGCATATTTTGGCCCCTTTGTCTAGTATGAGAAAATTGTATTCATTTGAGTTTATGTCCATGTCCTCTATTCTGTATCATTGATCTACCTGTCTATTTTGGTACCAATACCATGCCATTTTTGTTACTATTGCTTTGTAGTAGAGTTGAAGATCTGGTATTGCAGTAACCCCTGGTTCACCATTTCTGCTTAGCATTGTTTTAGCTATTCTGGGTTTCTTATTCTTCCAGATGAATATCATATTTGATTGCTCTATTTCTGTAAGGTACGTCAGTGGGATTTTAATTGGAATTGTATTGAATCCATATAGCACTTTTGGTAGTATGGCCATTTTGACAATATTTATTCTGCTTATCCAAGAACATGGGAGATCTTTCCATCTTCTAAGGTTTTCTTTAATTTCTTTTTTTAGTGTTCTGTAGTTCTCATTGTAGAGGTCTTTCACCTGTTTTGTGAGATTGATTCCCAAGTATTTTATTTTTTTTTTTGATGCTATTGTGAATGGGGTAGTATTCCTAATTTCTGTTTCTGAAGATTCATCACTTATGTATAAAAAAAACCATTGGATTTATGATCATTGATCTTGTAACCTGCTACTTTACTGAATTCACTTACAAGTTCTAAGAGTTTTCTGGTGGAATTTCCAGGTTCCTCTAAATATATAATCATGTCATCAGCGAACAGGGATAGTTTGAGTTCTTCTTTCCCTATGCATATACCTTTAATTTCTTTGGTTGGTCTAATTGCTTTATGCTACAGTTTCAAGGATGATGTTGAAGAGAAGGGGTGAAAGAGGGCATCCCTGCCATGTTCCAGTTTTTAGGGTGAATGCACAGTTTTTCAACATTTAGAATGATATTGGCCATGGGCTTAGTGCAGATGGCCTTTACAATGTTAAGGAATGTTCCCACTATCCCTATTTTTTCTAGTGTTTTGAACATAAAGGGATGCTGTATTTTATTGAATGTTTTTTTCTGCATCTATCAAAATAATCATGTGACTCTTAACTTTAAGTCTGTTGATATGGTGAATGATATTTATTGATTTCCGGATATTGAACCAACCTTGCATCCCTGGGATAAAAACCACTTGATCATGGTGCACTATCTTTTTAATATAGTTTTGGATGTGTTTTGCTAAAATTCTGTTGAGAATATTTGTGTCAATGTTCATTAAGGATATTGGTCTGAAATTTTCTTTCCTCGGTGTGTCTCTAGTTTAGGTATCAGGGTGATATTGGCTTCATAGAATGAGTTTGGGAGGGTTCCCTCCTCTTCTATTTCATGGAATACTTTGAGGAGTATTGGAATGAGCTCTTCTTTAAAGGTTTTGTAGAACTCAGCTGAGAACACATGTGGTCCTGGACTTTTCTTTGTTCGTAGGCTTTTGGTGACTTCTTCCATTTCATTGCTTGAAATTAATTTATTTAAGTTGTTTATGTCCTCCTCATTCAGTTTAGGTAATTCATATGTCTCTAGAAACTTGTTGATGTTTTCAAGGTTTTCTGTTTTGTTGGAGTATAGATTTTCAAAATAGCTTCTAATTTGTTTTGTATTTCACTCTTGTCTGTTGTGATATTTCCTTGTTCATTCTGAATTTTAGTAATTTAAGTTTTCTTCCTCTTTCTCTTTGTTAGTGTGGCTAAGGGTTTATTGATTTTGTTTATTTTTTCAAAGAACCAACTACTTATTTTGTTAATTTTCCTGATTGTTTCTTTTTTTTTTTTTCCCAATTTCATTGATTTTGGCTCTGATTTTAACTATTTCCTGTCTTCTACTACTTTTGGTGTTGGTCTGCTCTTCTTTTTCTAGGGCTTTGAGCTGTAGTGTTAAGTTGTTTATTTGTTGATTTTTACTTCTTTTGTTGAATCTGCCCCATGAAATAAATCTTCCTCTAAGTACTGCTTTCATAGTGTCCCAGAGATTTTGATATCATGTGTCTTTGTTCTCTTTTACTTCTAAGAATTTTTTTATTTCCCTCCTGATGTCTTCTGTTATCCCTTCATCATATAATAGTGTACTATTTAATCTCCAGGTATTGGAGAAGTTTCTGGTTTTTATTCTGTCATTTATTTCTAATTTCAATCCATTATGATCTGATAGTCTTGAGAACAGGGTGATATCTGTGCAGCTAACTGTCTTAATCACCAGGATGCAGGCAGTTGCGACTGCACCCTCAAGAGCCAATACAGCACAAACAGGACTGCTGGGCCCCCTTGCTTATTGTGCTTATCAAGGTTGTTAAGAGATATTTGTCTGAGGAATGTGCCGCTGCCTAGGAACCTTATCTATCAAGGACAGGGGGGCCTAACTCCGACTCATCTCCTGCATAGTTTACCCCTGGCCTCCTCCCTTCTTCCTCTAGGACCGTTCAGTTCTGGTGGGACCCAATGAGAATCAAATAGATTGGCAGGGGGATTCAAGATGGCGGACTAGAGGGTGGCGGCGTTTCGTGTTGCTCCAGGACTCAGGACTCAAAAAGAGGAGATATAGAGAGCCTTGGGACCAACTCAAAGCAGCCGGGCTAGAATCTCCCACTGGGCAGGAGTCCCGGATGGGGCAGGAGTCCTGGACGGAGTGGTAGCCCCAAAAGCAGGGATCTTTGCAAAGTAGAACTGCCGGCGAGGCGCCCCTCCCCCCACCGGAGCAGTGATCGCAGACAGCTGGGAACATTGAAGAGGGGGCTGCCCAGAGGAGAAGGAGAAATACGGGCTCGGCACGTCGCTTGGAATTGGATCAGCTGCGCCAGGGCTCCGGGCGGCTATCCGGAGGAGCAGCGTGGACTCAGGACTCAAGAAAAGGAGATATTGAGAGACTTGGGACCAACTCAAAGCAGCCAGGTGAGTGTTTCTCACTGGGCAGGCGGACAGGGCGGTAGCCCCCAGACAGGGCGGTAGCCCCAAAAGCAGGGATCTTTGCAAAGTAGAACTGCCGGCGAGGCGCCCCTCCCCCCGCTGGAGCAGTGATCGCAGACAGCTGGGAGCATTGAAGAGGTGGCTGTTCACCACAGCGCTTGGACTCGGCGCAACCCACCCGCGCTCTGGGAGGCTGCCCAAAGGAGAAGGTGCTTGGTGAGCTGTTTGGACTGAACGTGACCACCCCTGAACACAGGGGGCTGCCCAGAGGAGAAGGAGAAATACGGGCTCGGCACGTCGCTTGGAATTGGAACAGCTGCGCCAGGGCTCTGGGCGGCTATCCGGTGGAACAGCGTGGTGAGTGGTTTGGTCCCAGAGCATCCGCTCCTGAACATAGGGGGGTTGTCTGGAGAAGGAGGAGGAGTGCGGCAGGGTGCTTGGGCTTGAAGTGACTGCACCAGGGCTACAGGAGGCAGTCGGGACAAGAAGGTGCACAGTGAGTTCTTGGGACTTGTGACGCACCAGATCTCTGGGTAACTGCCTGGTGGAGAAAGTGGTGCATGGTGGGTCACTTGGTCTTAGAGCGACCGCATGGAACAACAGGTGGCTGCCGGAGGAAAAGGCAAGTGGCGGGTCACTGGGACTTGGAGCGATTGTAAGGGGCTCCAGGTGGCTGCTCAGAGGAGGGGCCGCATAGCCAGGCGAAAAGTGCAGAGCAGGGTCCTAGACGGCTTCTTGGTGGAAGGGCCCCACAGACAAACTGAGGGGCGGAGCAAAGGCTCCAGGACTGCAGGCAGCTTCTCTGAGGAGAGGCAGCCGAAGGAGATTCGTTTGTGAAGGGTGAGGCTTCCAGGCCCAGGAGGTAGGTCCAGGTCCCTGGGATCATTGCAGAAGAATGCTGCCCAGCCCAGGTGGTAGTTGTGAATTGAATGGAACCTCTGGGAGGAAAACCGACCAGCGAGACCTCCCCACCGAGTGACTCCTCCCTGTTGGGTGAGGTTCTCCCAAAAGGACCGTAAAATCAGAGACACAGGCCCAAACTGGTCTTGCATCAGCCCACAACCTACTTCCCTTCTGGGTGACCATTCATCAGCAAGTGAAGGTACCTCTGCCCACTAGCAGGGAATATACCCCACCAGAAGGCCACCACACCTAGGGAGTCAGCTCCCTTGTGGAGCACTGCATTATCAACTTCCTCCAAGATTTCAGGCTACTGAAGACTAAGAGGGGATATAATAGAAATCTTCAGGGATATTATAAGACAATAGAGGAAATCTGCAATATCACAGCGGTCAACTGATACCTCAACAATATGAGAAAACAAGGAAAGAAAATGCTGCAAACAAATCTAGATGGTACATCAATGAAACCCAATGACAGCATGGCAGAAGAAATGACAGAAAGGGAGTTCAGAATGTACATAATTAAAATGATCAGGGAAGCAAATGACGAGATGCAAGAGCAAATGCAGGCACTGAATGATCACACCAATCGACAGTTAAAAGAGCAAATACAGGAAGCAAAAGATCACTTCAATAAAGAGTTAGAGATATTGAAAAAAAACCAAACAGAAATCCTTGAAATGAAGGAAACAATAAACCAAATTAAGAACTCCATAGAAAGCATAACCAATAGAATAGAACACCTGGAAGACAGAACGTCAGACATTGAAGATAAAATATTTAACCTTGAAAACAAAGTTGAACAAACAGAGAAGATGGTAAGAAATCATGAACAGAATCTCCAAGAACTATGGGATATCATGAAGAGACCAAATTTGAGAATTATTGGAATTGAGGAAGGCTTAGAGAAACAGACCAAAGGAATGAACAATCTATTCAATGAAATACTATCAGAAAATTTCCCAAATCTGAAGAATGAAATGGAAGATCAAGTACAAGAGGCTTATAGGACTCCAAATATACAAAATTACAACAGACCCACACCAAGGCACATTATAATGAAAATGCCCAACATACAAAATAAAGACAGAATTTTAAAGGCCGCAAGAGAGAGGAATCAAATTACATTCAGGGGGAATCCAATACGGATATCAGCAGATTTTTCAATCCAGACCCTAGATTAGAAGGGCCTGGAACAACATTTTTCAAGCCCTGAAAGAAAATGGATGCCAACCAAGAATCTTATACCCAGCAAAACTTACCTTCAAATTTGATGATGAAATAAAATCCTTCCATGATAAACAAAAGCTAAAAGAATTTACAAAAAGAAAGCCAGCATTACAGAACATTCTCAGCAAAATATTCCATGAGGAAGAGATGAAAAACAAAGAAACAAATCAGCAATGGGAGGAACCATCCTAAAGGAATTGTCAAATAAAGGAAGAACCAAGTGGTCTCAAAATAAATAAATAAATAAATAAATAAATAAATAAATAAATAAATAAATAAAATGAACCAAATGACCGGGAATACTAATCATATCTCAATAATAACCCTGAATACTAATGGCCTGAACTCATCAATCAAAAGACATAGACTGACAGATTGGATCAAAAAGAAAGATCCAACAATATGTTGCCTGCAAGAGACTCACCTCGTAGAAAGAGATACACATAGACTAAAGGTGAAAGGATGGGGGAAAACATATCATGCACATGGACTCAGCAAAAAAGCTGGGGTATCCATCCTCATTACAGATAAGGTGGACTTCAAGTCAAAACTAGTCAAAAGGGATAAAGAAGGACATTACATAATGCTTAAGGGAACCATAAATCAGCAAGACATAACAATCATAAACATCTATGCCCCAAACAGTGGCTCATCCATGTATGTCAAACAAATCCTTCTCAATTTCAGAAACCAAATAGACCATAACACAATAATACTAGGTGATTTTAACACGCCTCTCTCACCACTGGACAGATCTTCCAATAAAAAATTGAACAAAGAAACCATAGATCTCAATAACACAATCAATAATTTAGACTTAACGGACATTTATAGAATATACCATCCAACCAAGAGCAAATACACTTTCTTCTCAGCAGCACATGGATCCTTCTCTAAAATAGACCATATATTATGCCACAAAGCTAATGTAAGCAAATACAAGAAGATAGAGACACTACCTTGTATTCTATCAGATCATAATGGTTTGAAGTTAGAAATAAATGAAAGAGTAAAAAACAGAAGCTACTCCAACACCTGGAGATTAAACAATATGCTATTACATGATGAATGGATAACAGAAGATATTAGGAAGGAAATTAAAAAATTCCTAGAGGTAAATGAGAACAAAGAAACATCATATCAAAATCTTTGGGACACTATGAAAGCAGTACTTAGAGGAAAATTTATTTCATGGAGCGCATTCAATAAAAGAAGTAAAAATCAACAAATAAACAACCTAACACTTCAGCTCAAAGCCCTAGAGAAAGAAGAACAGACCAACACCAAAAGTAGTAGAAGACAGGAAATAGTTAAACTCAGAGCTGAAATCAACGAAATTGAAACAAAAGAAACTATACAAAAAATTGACAAAATAAATAGTTGGTTCTTTGAAAAAATAAACAAAATTGATAAACCCTTAGCCACTCTAACAAAGAGAAGACGAGAGAAAACCCAAATCACCAAAATTCGGAATGAACAAGGAAATATCACAACAGACACGATTGAAATACAAAACATAATTAGAAGCTATTTTGAAAATCTATATTCTAACCAAATAGAAAATTTCGAAGACATCAACAGGTTTCTAGAGACATATGAATTGCCTAAATTGAACGAGGAGGACATACAAAATTTAAATAGATCAATTTCAAGTAATGAAGTAGAAGAGGTCATCAAAAGCCTACCAACAAAGAAAAGTCCAGGACCAGACGGTTCTCAGCCGAGTTCTACAAAATCTTTAAAGAAGAGCTCATTCCAATACTTCTCAAAGTATTCCATGAAATAGAAGAGGAGGGTACCCTCCCAAACTCATTCTATGAAACCAATATTACCCTGATACCCAAGCCAGACAGAGATAAATCGAGGAAAGAAAATTTCAGACCGATATCATTAATGAACATTGACGCAAAAATTCTCAATAAAATTTTAGCAAATCGCATACAAAAATATATTAAAAAGATAGTGCACCACGATCAAGTGGGTTTTATCCCAGGGATGCAAGGTTGGTTCAACATCCGGAAATCAATAAATGTAATTCACCATATCAATAAACTTAAAGTCAAGAACCACATGATTATTTAAATAGATGCAGAAAAAGCATTTGATAAAATACAACACCCCTTCATGCTCAAAACACTAGAAAAAATAGGGATAGTAGGAACATTCCTTAACATTGTAAAGGCCATCTATGCTAAGCCCATGGCTAATATCATTCTAAACGGTGAAAAACTGAAAGCATTCCCCCTGAAAACTGGAACAAGACAGGGATGCCCTCTTTCACCACTCCTATTCAATATCGTTCTTGAGACTCTAGCCAGAGCAATTAGACAGACCAAGGAAATTAAAGGAATACGAATAGGAAAAGAAGAACTCAAACTATCCCTATTTGCGGATGATATGATTATATACTTAGAAGAACCAGGAAATTCCACCAGAAAACTGTTAGAACTCATAAGTGAATTCAGTAAAGTGGCAGGTTACAAGATCAATGCTCATAAATCCAATGCATTTTTATACATAAGTTAGGAATCCTCAGAAAGAGAAATTATGAAAACTACCCCATTCACCATAGCATCGAAAAAAATAAAATACTTGGGAATCAATCTCACAAAAGAGGTAAAAGACCTCTACAATGAGAACTACAGAACACTAAAGAAAGAAATCGAAGAAAACCTTAGAAGATGGAAAGATCTCCCATGTTCTTGGATAGGCCGAATTAATATTGTCAAAATGGCCATACTACCAAAAGTGCTATACAGATTCAAAGCAATCCCAATTAAAATCCCAATGACGTACCTTACAGAAATAGAGCAAGCAATCATGAAATTCATCTGGAAGAATAAGAAACCCAGAATAGCTAAAGCAATCCTTCGCAGGAAAAATGAAGCAGGGGGTATCGCAATACCGGAACTTCAACTTTATTACAAAGCAATAGTAACAAAGACGGCATGGTACTGGTACCAAAATAGACAGGTAGATCAATGGTACAGAATAGAGGACACGGACACAAACCCAAATAAATACAACTTTCTAATACTAGACAAAGGCACCAAAAATATGCAATGGAGAAAAGATAGCCTCTTCAACAAATGGTGCTGGGAAAACTGGAAATCCATATGCAACACAATGAAACTAAACCCTTATCTCTCACCCTGCACAAAACTCAACTCAAAATGGATTAAGGACCTTGGAATCAGATCAGAGACTCTGCAGATTATAGAAGAAAAAGTAGGTCCCGATCTTCAACATGTCGGCCTAGGACCAGACTTCCTCAACAGGACTCCCATAGCACAAGAAATAAAAGCAAGAATCAATAACTGGGATAGATTCAAACTAAAAAGCTTTCTCTCAGCAAAGAAAACTATCAGTAATGTGAAGAAAGAGCCTACAGAGTGGGAGAATATCTTTGCCAATCATACTTCAGATAGAGCACTAATCTCCAGAATCTATAAAGAACTCAAAAAACTCTACACCAAGAATACAAATAATCCAATCGACAAATGGGCTAAGGAAATGAACAGACACTTCACAGAAGAAGATGTACAAGCAATCAATAAACATATGAAAAAATGTTCAACATCTCTAGTAATAAGAGAAATGCAAATCAAAACCACCCTAAGATTCCATCTCACCCCAATTAGAATGGCGATTATCAAGAATACGAGCAACAACAGGTGTTGGCGAGGATGTGGGGAGAAAGGTACACTCATACATTGCTGGTGGGGCTGCAAATTAGTGCAGCCACTCTGGAAAGCAGTGTGGAGATTCCTTAGAAAACTTGGAATGGACCCTCCATTTGACCCAGCTATCCCACTCCTTGGCCTATACCCAAAGGATCTAAAATCAGCATACTACAGAGATACAGCCACATCAATGTTCATAGCTGCTCAATTCACAATAGCCAGACTATGGAACCAACCTAGATGCCCTTCAATTGACGAGTGGATAAAGAAACTGTGGTATATATACACAATGGAATATTACTCAGCCATAAAGAATGACAAAATTATGGCATTTGCAGGCAAATGGATGAAATTGGAGAATATCATGCTAAGTGAGATAAGCCAATCTCAAAAAGACAAGGGACGAATGATATCGCTAATAAGTGGAGGATGACACATAATGGGGGGGAGGGAAGGGTTAGTGTTAGGGTTAGAGTTAGGGTTAGGGAGGGGGGCAAGTATGGAGGAAGAAAGTACTGTATAGAGGGTAAAGAGGGGTGGGAGGGGTGGGGGGTGGGGGGAAGTGGAAAAAATAACAGAATGAATCAAACAACATTATTGTATGTGGATTTATGATTACACAAATGGTATGCCTTTGCGCCATGTACAAACAGAGAGGCAACATGTATCCCATTTGTTTACAATAAAAAAAAAAAAAAAAAAAATAGATTGGCAGGACCCAACCAGAGGAGGACTAATGTTTAGCTGTTCAAATGCTAACCAATAACGTACAGGTCTTTGTGTGTGAATGCTTGGAAATCTCTTAAATAGAGGGCTTTCTCGCCCCTTGGGGCCGCTACCTCCCCCCAGCCATTGTATGGGTCTGAGGGTCTGGTTGCGCCAGGCTCAAGCTTGCTTTAATAAAACATTGTTGTGTGATTTGCACTGTGTGTTCACTTTGACTCTCCGGGGATTAATCGGAATGGGACCTTAACAATAGAATACAAGGTAGTATCTCTATCTTCTTGTATTTCCTAACAGTAGCTTTGTGGCATAAAATATGGTCTATTTTACAGAAGGATCCATGTGCTGCTGAGAAGAAAGTGTATTCGTTCTTTGTTGGATGGTATATTCCATATATGTTCGTTAAGTCTAAATTGTTGATTATGTTTGAGATCTATGGTTTCTTTATTCAATTTTTGTTTGGAAGATCTATCCAGTGGTGAGAGAGATGTGTTAAAATCGCCTAGTATTATTGTGTTGTGGTCTATTTGATTTCCGGAATTGAGAAGGATTTGTTTGACATACATGGATGAGCCAATATTCAGGGCATAGATATTTATGATTGTTATGTCTTGCTGATTTATGCTTCCCTTAAGCAGTATGTAATGTCCTTCTTTATTCCTTCTGACTAGTTTTGGCTTGAAGTCCGCATTATCTGAAATGAAGATAGATACTCCAGCTTTTTTGCTGTGTCCATGTGCATGTTATGTTTTTTCCCATCCTTTTAAAGCCAGAATTAAGGACAGGTTGTTAGTGTAGAAATAGGGGATCTGGTCAATTCAAGAAAATGAAGCCATGCAGCCATCTGCCTCTGGAAGTTGGACACTGCCCCTGGAAGAATGGAATGTCAAGGATCTCCGGAGCCCATTGATTACCAAATTTACCTGCCTTTATCAAGGACTGCAAGCATGGAGCTGCTAATTAATGCCCCCTGGGCCCTTACCTACCTGAATCATCCTAGCCCTCCTCCTGCCCATGGTTTCTCACTTAATGCAAAACCAGGCCTAGTCATGTAGGCAGGAAGGAGAGATAAGGGGGGAGAGAACTGGAGAACAAAAGAGAATTTAACATATAAAAGATGTAGGGTGCGCTCACTTCTTGGGACTTTAGAACATCAGCCATGGCCCCCTTCTTCCTGCTGGGAGAAGTCTGTATTATTACCTTTAAATAAAACTTGCTTAATATGCTTGCCTTGGCATGCTTCTCTAGTGTTCAATCTTCAACATTAGAAGGAGCAGAACTGATCATCGGTAAACGGCGGTATCAGATTTGGAGGTTCCACCGAGATCTATGCCAAGGTAAGTAAGCTTCTCTCTCCACGCACCCCACATCTGTTTGAGGTGCATCATTCTGTCTCTTTATTTTTGGAGTGCAAAATGGGCACCCGTTGGCTACTTAAATGCAGTTAGTGCAGCCGCCATTCTTTAGACTCGGGTGAAAGGTTTTCCGGCCCAGGCAAGTTTCCAATCACCTGCTCTGTAGTCATGTTGGACTGTGCTGAAGCCATTTCCTACTTTTCTGTCCAGGCCTGGAGCGCAATTGGCGCCAGTACACAGTGTCCCTAGTCCTGATCTGCCCAGGATGCGTGGAGGTGGAGGAAGGGTTGGAACAGCTGCAGGGTTCTCGGCCCGGGCTACGCTCGGGTGGACTCCAAAGGTTCCTCCAGACTCCCCCTCCTGATCACCCTGAGGGGTATCCAGAGTGATTGGTAGATGAATGGTACTGAGGGAAAGCACCAATTACCTTTACCTCCGTATGGGCCACACAGTGCACAACACTCCTGCACATCCACTCCCTTCTGGATGCTCCTCTTCCCTTGCCAGTCAGACAATAGGAATTCAAGCTATAGGATTAAGGCCTGGGATGATTAGTATGAAAATGCCCAGGTTCCCTTTGTTCGCATAGTTAGCCTTCACTAGTCTAGACACTAGAGTCTCCCCATTACTGTTCCTGTGCTTAAATGTGCTCACGGTGTTCTCTTTAAGCTGCAAGAGGGATGCATTTAAAAACCCCTCCTGTGAGGCCCTCCAAGCAAAGGGCATTATACGCCTAACAACCAATAGATGTCCCCTCACCCTCTGGAGATTCCTTTAGTCTACAGGGCAAAAAGATAGGCAAAAGGAACATTTTTTACTTTTCTCATTGTTTTTCATAATTAGGAGTTTACAGTGGCAGGAGGAAAGTAGTAATGCCCTTAAGTCTGAATCCTCCCAGGGTCTCTAGCACAGGGCAAACTAGGACTCTAGCACTTTGCCGAAGGAGGTCAGAAATAACTTTGGCAAAGCCAGGTAATGAGAGACAGGTTTTGCTGGACCGCAAGGAAACTCAGTTAGGGAGATGTCCCTAATATTTCTAACTCAGAAGGGAGCTTCTCTCTCAACAGTATTGCCAGGTTCACCACTAGCCTGCATACTGCTAAATTGCAAATGATCAAGAAAAGTGCCTTTTATATGTTACCATGCTTGACATCAACAATCTCTACCATGAGAGGAGAAAGACTTGAGGAATTGCCCACTAAGGGAGGAAAATCGAGGGGACCCTCCCAACTTAAGACAGACAAAAATAAATTTAAGGAGGCTTTTGGAGGATCCTAATAAATATTGAGATGTTTCAAAACTTACACCAGGTATTTGACTTCACCTGGAAAATTATGCTATTAACCATCTAGAGAACAGGCAGTTCCCGGAAACCATCCTAACTGGGATTTGAATAATGAGTAGGATGCCTAAACTATTATGCAGCCTTCAGGAAAGTCCTGCTATTTTCATGGAGAGACTTAGGAAAGCAATAAGAAAACACACCACTCTGAATCCTGAATCCATAAAGGGCCACCTACTTTTAAAGTATAAATTTATCATTTAGTCAGCCCCAAATATTTAGAGGAAATTACAAAAATTGGCACGTGGCCCTGATCAATCCTCAGATGATCTTCTCCACCTTGCATCTTCCGCTTTTTAATAGACATCAAAAGGAAAGAAAAGGGAACATATAGGCAAGAAAAAGGACTTATTAAAGATCATTCAAACTGATAGAAACTTTTAATGCCTTGCAATAGCCCATGCAATTTGCCCATTTTAGGAGTTAAAAAGCAAACTAGCTAGTCCAAAACCTTAGAATAATGAAGCAGTAATTTCCCCCACCCTGTAGTTCTTAATCCATACACTTTTATCTTGGATTCCAACTGCTGCTTGGTTTACTAAGTTAGATTTAAAAGATGACTTTTCCTGTTTATGCTAGACTCTGAATGGCAATTTCTGTTTGCCTTTGATGAACCAGATACTGTATCTCAACTAACCTAGACAGTGTTGCCTCAGGATTTAGATGGCCCTCACCTATTCCAAACAAATCTTAGCTAAGGACTTAACAAAATTCAGAGATAAAACATCTGTAATTGTTCTCCAGTAAGTAAATGACATCCTTTATGTGCCTCCACCCAGGAGGAATATCAAAAGGCCATTACAGAACTTCATTACAGCTAAACTTATTAGCTGATAGGAATTATAAGATCTCAAAAAATAAAGCTTAATTATGTCATCAACAGGTTTAATACTACAGGAAATAGCCACCATAGGACAATATTCTGCCCCAGGAATATCAAGAAGGGGTCTTACTTCAAGCTCCTGTCCTCAGCTTACCTATGAAGCAAGATTTAACCTGTTTGTCACAAAGGGGAAGATAAATCCTGGATAGGCAGCCATAGACAGCTCAATAACCAATGGCATATCTCAGTGAGGAACTTAGCAAAGTAGCTTTATTCTCAAAAGTAATGGAAAATAAGGTCTCATAATTTTCTTTGACATCCAACCTGTCCTGATAAGAGATGGCTAAAATGCCCTAGGCACAAGGTTTCTGTTAAAACCTGTTAGATCCTTCCAGATCTCAGTCAAGGCTTACATTGAAATGTGAATAAAGGAAACCTAAAGGCTCAGTAGGAGACCGGTCTCAAACCCAGTCCAAAAAAGGTAAAAAGAGTCTTACCTGAACTCCAGCAAAAGTAAATTTTATGGTGCTTTACTAAAGTAATTAACAGCCATATCATTTTTCCAGGACTCTTTTTTTTTTTTTTAATTCTATATTTTTTTGAGCTCATGATTTTTTTGATCAGTTCTATTTTTTATTCAACTAGAGTTTTTGAACATCTGTTATATTGCAATGGAGATTCACCTATAAAGTTACACGGCCTTTGATTTTGTGTTATTTGTATGTTGCACTGTCTGATGTCATGTTTTGTCTGTATCAAAACTCAGCACTCCTAAAATTAAAATTTAAAAATGGATCCAGGTACTTTTAATTCACGTGATTTAAAAATGTTCAATTCAAATTGGCTAAACTAATAAAAGTAAGATGTCTTTGAAAATAACTCGCAAGACTCTAGGTGGTCAAGCTAATAAAATATTGATGTTAATAAAATGTCTAATATCAATTGTTTCTAGGACTTTTTTTCAACAAGTAAGAGACAGCAAATACTGTTCAGGACACTTGTGTGATATCTTGGTTTTTACAAAATAAGTGAATTAGAGTTAACATGTATGGGATTACTCAAATGTGTTTGTAGAGACATCTGATTAATTTACAAAGTTAAAATGCTAATTGCTAAATAACATCAAGTACTCTTAACTCCTTAAATGCCATGAGGTAACATATTTAAACATTATTGGTGTTTTCATAGGCTGGTAAATAAAAAGGGTTTAAAATTGCTTTTGTGTTTACTAAGAGTTATGTCCAACAAGTGCAATCTTATATACAAAGTGTTCTGAAAGTTTCATCTGTGTTTCAATTAGAGCACTATAAATAACAAAATATTTAATCTTATTAAAATAGAGTGATTTATCTAAATCCAGAAATTTCCTAAGAGTTGTTTCAGAATGTGGACAATAAGGGGTCAACAGATAGGAAAGAGAAAATAAAAGGTTCTAGGTATGGAAATATATTTAATAAAAGGAAAAAGGAAATGTTTCTGGGTAAAAAAGTGCTTGTGTGATGAAATACATGAGGGTCCAAGTAAGTGCTAAGAAAGTCTGTGTGTAAGTGAAGGGCAAGTTTCAACAAGTTTGCATGTAACTAAGTTGGTTGTATGTATGTGAGACAGTTAAAGCTATTTAAGGTTTTTCCTAAGGTGAAATACTAATGTTCTGATATAAACCAAAGCTTAATCTATATGGTAAAATGACATGGTAAAATGACAAGGATTTTTTAGAAACACTAATTTACTCTTAACTTTGTGTCCATTAAGTTTTATTCTTTAGAACAATTAGTCTTAAAAATTGGGGTTTATACAATTATGGTTAAACAACTGATAGAGTAATGTACTATGCTACAGAGTCTAAACTTTTCTTTAAAAACTAAATTTGGTAAGATAAGTGTCAAGGTAATTGTGAAATGGTCACTCTTTGTATATTAAATGTTTTCATATTTTCCAGGAATACAAGTTTTTAAATCAGGGAATTTATCAAGCTGGTATTCTCCAGATTAAACTTGTCTGTAATGGTAATTTTAAACTTATAAAGAGTAAATTTTATTGGGGATTTATTTCTATCATTTAATGTTCTATTATAGGACCCGTTATCAACAGGGTATATTTAAAATTTGTTTCTTTTTACACTGAGATAAAGAATTTCAAATGTAAATGTATTTCTAAAAGTTAGACCCTGATTTGTTTGAAGGTTAATATTGTGAAACATGAAAACATTTTGCCACTTTGACACACAAAAGGAAAGTTAAAAGCTCTCTCAGCCTTTCTTTAATTCATGTTTTAGACTTAATGTTAAATTGTGTTAGCTAGTGTTCATATAGACTCAGGAATCAATATATGTAAACTTCTTAAAATGACATTTAAGAAAGAAGCAAAGATCAACATCAGAATTAGAACACTTAAGATCTGTAAAGAGCCATGCCTTACCTGAGATAAGGCTCTGCCTCCCACCTTACTGCATTTTAGAACGGCTCCAAAATAAGTCAGAGTTCAGCTTATTTAAAGTTATAGTCAAAAGATTGGTTCTTATTGTAAAAGTACTGTGATCTCAAATAGGGGCTATAATGTGGCTCTCAAAATTCAAGATAGCTATTATATAAGTTGAATATATAGTTTTACTCTAGCTAATTTCATTTTGTGAAACTGTTACCTGTTAATATTTTGCAGAAGTAGCTGCTTCAAGAACACACAACCTAGATAACTTGTGATAATAAGCCATCACCTATAGATAGTGGTAACTTCCAGTACTAATACAGATTCCACTTAGATAAAAGGGTAAATAACTGTAAGGTTATATACATTGAAGTTAAAGCCCAGTACTCTTACTTTATGACTGGTGAGACTGGCTTGCTGGATGATTAAGATCAAACTTAGAAATTGGAATTAAATACAGAGGGCAAGATAGACCAGTATTTGGATCTTTTGCCCTCAGTCAGCCTGAACCCAGGGAACAAGAGAACTTCTCTTAGGAGCATTGCAACTTGGGTCACACAACCTCTTGATCAAGGAGATTGTTGAGACCACTAGAGGATGAAAAACCACTCAGTGCATCTGCTGCAGAGGAAGGTCATGGAAAAAGGGAGTCATCCCTTGATGTTTCCAAAGGAAGCCACTTCATCAAGGAGACCCTGCCTAACCAATGGCACTGGTGGAGCTAAGAAGCTGCTCTTAAGTTCTCTATGAGTGGTCCCTGTGGGAACTCAGCTGACTCTTTAACAAGACAGGAACAGGTCAATTTGACCAACTTGATCTTAGACACCCAGCAAAACAGTTAAAACCATAGCCATTCGTGGGCATTTAAAAGAAATAATAGTTAAATATAACTTAAGATGTACACTTGTGTTAGTCCACTAAAATAAAGAGTAAAAGCTACAAAAGAAAGATTCTTAGGCAAATGTGCCTGATAACCATCAAGAGAAATCGCTAGAGTCAGAGGTTTTTAGTTTAAGGTCTACAGACACGGTTAGGCTTAATCTATATTTGCTAGTAACAGCAGTATAGAGATTGCTACTAAACACAGGTTATACCAATAAAGGGATATTTTACAAAAATCAGATGACATTAAGTAGCTTAACTATATTTTCTGGGGACATCTATGACATTAAGAGTTAAATATTTTGTTTACATTCCTGATAACCTGGACAATGTTAAAATCCCTAAATAAAGGCCTTGTCCTCTGCAGCCTTTGATAGGCCGCATTATGAAAAAAAATTTCTCAGTTCTTCCACCTCCTGGTGAGAGATTGACTTCTGTCATCTTCATGATATTCATTGGCATGTTCCAGATGCTGCAACATTTACTTTGTACTAATCTCATTTCAGTACTCATGTCTTTTTGTTCTTCTATCACAGAAGCACCCACCCCCCAGATGACTTTACAACCTGCTCTTCCCCAACCAGACTTCTACCTTGGACCCCTCGATTGACCCAATTTCTAAAAAAGGAACTCCACACTGCTTGCCCCTCGCTGCCCCCTTTCAGCTTCAAAGCAACCAGAACAATCACACCCCCTTTCTTTTCCTTACAGCAGTTAGGAGTTCCTAAAGCTAAAGGGGGGAATGAAGCCAGAATTAAGGACAGGTAGTTAGTGTAGAAATAGGGGATCTGGTCAATTCAAGGAAACAAAGCCATGCAGCCATCTGCCTCTGGAAGTTGGACACTGCCCCTGGAAGAATGGAATGTCAAGGATCTCCGGAGCCCATTGATTACCAAATTTACCTGCCTTTATCAAGAATTGCAAGCATGGAGCTGCTAATTAATGCCCCCTGGGCCCTTACCTTCCTGAATCACCTTGGCCCTCTCCCTGCTCATGGTTTCTCACTTAATGCAAAACCAGGCCTAGTCATGCAGGCAGGAAGGAGAGATAAGGGGGAGAGAACTGGAGAACAAACGAGACCTTAACCTATAAAAGATGTAGGGTGCACTCACTTCTTGGGACTTTAGAACATCAGCCATGGCCCCCTTCTTCCTGCTGGGAGAAGTCTGTATTATTACCTTTAAATAAAACTTGCTTAATATGCTTGCCTTGGCATGCTTCTCTAGTGTTCAATCTTCAACATTAGAAGGAGCAGAACTTGTCACTGGTAAACGGTGGTATCACTTTCACCTTTAGTCTATGGGTATCTCTTTCTATGAGATGAGTCTCTTGAAGGCAGCATATTGTTGGATTTTTCTTTTTAATCCAATCTGCCAGTCTATGTCTTTTGATTGATGAGTTCAGGCCATTAAAATTCAGGATCATTATTGTGATATGATTTGTATTCCCAGTCATTTGGCTCATTTTTGTTTCTTGACATGATTTGGTTTATCCTTTATTTGGCTATTCCTTTAGGCTAGTTCCTCCCATTGCTGATTTGCATAGTTGTTTTTCATCTCTTCCTCATGGAATATTTTGCTGAGAATGTTCTTTAATCCCAGCTTTCTTTTTGTAAATTCTTTTAGCTTTTGTTTATATGGAAGGATTTTATTTCATTGTCAAATCTGAAAGTAAGTTTTGCTGGGTATAATATTCTTGGTTGGCATCCATTTTCTTTCAGGGCTTGGTAAATGTTGTTCCAGGCCCTTCTAGCTTTTAGGGTCTGGATTGAAAAATCTGCTGATATTCTTATTGGTTTGGTTTCCCTCTTAATGTAATTTGATTCTTTTCTCTCATGGCCTTTAAAATTCTGTCTTTATTTTGTATGTTAGGTATTTTCATAATAAAGTGCCTTGGTGTGGGTCTGTTGTAATTTTGTATATTTGGAATTCTATAAGCCATTTCATTCTTCAGATTTGGGAAATTTTCTGATATTATTTCATTGAATAGACTGTTCATTCCTTTGGCTTGTTTCTCTAAGCCTTCCTCAATCCCAATAATTCTTAAATTGACCTTTTCATGATATCCCATAATTCTTTTAGATTCTGTTCATGATTTCTTACCATCTTTTCTGTTTGGTCAACTTTGTTTTCAAGATTAAATATTTTGTCTTCAATGTCTGAGGTTCTGTCTTCCAGGTGTTCTATCCTATTGGTTATGCTTTCTATGGAGTTTTTAACTTGGTTTATTGTTTCCTTCATTTCAAGGAGTTCTGTTTGTTGTTTTTCCAGTATCTCTAACTCTTTATTGAAATGATCTCTTGCTTCCCATATTTGCTCTTTTACCTGTTGATTGGTGCGATCATTTAATGCCTGCATTTGCTCTTTCATCTCCTCCTTCAATGCCTACATTTGCTCTTTCATCTCCTTGTTTTCTTCCCTGATTTTTTAAATTATGTACATTCTGAACTCCCTTTCTGACATTTCTTCAGCTGTGCTGTCATTGGGTTTTATTGATATAGTATCTAGGTTTGTTTGGGACATTTTCTTCCCTTGTTTTCTCATTTTGATCAGGTATCAGTAGGACTCTGACATATTGCAGATTTCCTCTTTGGCTTATAGTGTCCCTGTAGATTTCCAGTATATCACCTCCCAGCCTTCAATAGACTGAAGTATTGGAGGAAATTGATAATTCAATGCTTCTGAAGAAAGATGCCCCAGCCCAACTACTGGTTCCAGGGCTTGGAGCTGGCTCTCTGTGGAAAGGCTCTCACTGGGCGGCTTGCTGCAAGAAGCTGACTGTGGAAGGAGTCTGCCACTGGAGTGAGCAGGGATGCTTGGGGTAGTCTCTGGCTGCCCTGCCCTGGTCCCAGAAGCTGCCTGTGGGCTGAGGCCCACTGCTGGGTCTGGGGCTTGGAGCTGGCTCTCTGTGGAAAGGCTCTCACTGGGCGGCCTGCTCCAAAAAGCTGGCTGTGGAAGGAGCCTGCCACGGGAGGGAGCAGGGCTTCTTGGGGAAGACTCTAGCTGCCCTGCCCTGCTCCAAGAAGCTGCCCCTGTCCCGGCCTGCCACCCAGGCTGAGCTTCACCCGGTGAGAGAGACTCACCCCGTGGCTCTATGTTAGTCCGAGTCTCTTTGTCTCCCCTTTTTGAATCCTGGGTTCTGGAGCAACAGAAGATGCAGTCACCCTCTAGTCCGCCATCTTGGATTCTCCTCTGAAATTAATATTTTTAAGTAATAGAAATTCAACAGTCTTAAGAAATTATTTTCAGGGGCTGGGAAGATAGCTCAGTCGGTAGAGTGCTTGCCTTGTAAGCACAAGGCCCTGGGTTCAATCCCCAGCACCCAAAAAAAAAAAAAAAAAAGAAAAAAATTATTTTCTTATAATGAGAAATGAATGTTTCAAGTATTTTATTTTTCTTCTATCCTTTAGAGGGTCCAATTAACAGGGTTTTGTGAAAAGTTCTTATCTATATTTGTAAGTACCTTTTATGATAGAAACTTTGAAGAATAAAATACTTAACAATCTTAGCTATTTGTGTTAATTACATATAGCCAATTTTATTATTTATATGACCAATTATATATAGCAAATTTAATTGCATGTAAATCTTTTAATATTATTTTTCACAAACTTTGGTTTAATTTTTACAACATGTTAGAGTCTTCTATTTTATCAGGTGAAAAATATTTTAGACACTTACATATTACCCCTAATAGTCTAAATGCTAGTATCTTGGTTGTTCATGAAAACATAGAAAATAGAGGAATTTTAGACCTTCTTTCATTAAACAAATTACAAATAAGTCTAATGTTTAAATATGTTTTTGTTAAGAGAATCTTATATTTTCATATTTATTACGATGTTCCAATTGACCATTGTTTAACATCCCATTCTTGTAAATCAATTAAGTGTCTCCCAAAATAAAAGCTTATATCTTTAATTTTATTCACCTCAAATTAAATTTATTTATTCTTAATTGCAAAAGTGAAGCTATTAAACAAATGTAAATAAAAATATTAATAATTTCTTACTTGTTTAAAAGAAACATTAGAAACAAGTGTTATAGCTCTTAAATATTATAGAATATAGCAATATTGTTATTTCTTTGAACACCTGGAAAAATGACAATTAATTAAGAAGCTTTTTTACCTGGAAGTGTAAGTTAATAAGAATAAAGAAGACTTTTATTTTTTGTTTACTCAACATAAATCAAATCTCATTTATTGACATGAATTAAGGTTATACGGATCTATTTTTATTTTAATTTTTAAATGTGAACATTCTCCTTTAATTGTAAGTAAATTTTGAAATCATGTAAATATCATCATTGTGTGCACACATTTATAGATTGTCAAAAGAGGAAACTTTTATAATATATTGTAAGCAAGCGAAACTACATCGCAATAAAAAAACATGTATTAAACATTGATTATCTTGTCTAAGAGTTTAAGATATTAAAAAAATCAAAATATTTTGGGTTTCTGGCTTTTGTCCTGATGGTTCTTATTCACCTTTAAGAATCATCCCTAAAAAGCAAAAGATTAAGCCACAAAAAAGTACAATCAGAAGATCTCTTATCATCTTCTGAAAATCTTTTCTTTCACTTTTTAAATATTTCTCTTGGGTTCGAGTGCTCCTAGTATCCTGCATTTTTCTCCATTTACATTTCAATGTAAGCTTTTATTGAGACCTGTAAGGAACTAAAAGAAAGATGATTGGTTCCAGAAAAGCTATGATGCTGAGTGCCGGGGTCCAGCCCCAGCAGGAGTCCATGGGTTCCACACTGGTAAGGGGGTGCGGGGAGACAGCGTCCGCGATGGATGGAGAATGAAAGACACAGACTGTAGTTCTGGTGCAATCATTCCCACTTTATTCTGGGGAAGGCTGGGTTTATATACATTTTTCTTCAGGCTTTGATGACAGGCTTGTGACTAATAAAATTAAAGAAGTTTCCAAAGCATAGGCAGAAATTCTTTTTACTGAAAGATTATGAGAAAATAGTAACCTTACAGATTATCCTTACTTAATCACCAGGGCTTGCCATTGATAAAATAAGCTGGTCCATATCTAGTAGCTACTGTGGGAGGTGCTTTGTGCTTAGAACTTGGGGAAACATTGTTATCTATAAGTTTCTGTGCCCCAACAGGTTCTGGCTGTGCCAGTAAATGCAGTGTTTAGTTTTTAACATAATAAAAACATTCTGCTGTTGTGAGGTTAATCATCACAGGGTTTCAACATGTGTTTTTTCTCCATGATGTTTTTCTGGAAATTTGTAGAATTATTCCCATCACCTCTAGCAAGATCCCCAGACTGAAGTGAGTAATATATTATTAGAAAAACTCCACAGAATAACATCCAAGTTAGGGAGGCATACATCTGGTATGCAATCCTTTTAGGATGAGTCTTTGCAATCATCCTTCAGTGGAACTCTGTCAAGCTCTGCAAGGAGAGCCAGGCACCCCCGCAGATGAGAAAATTTTAATCATTTCTTATTTTTAGGACAGGTTTGGATGACAAAGAAAATTATGAGACCTTATTTTCTCTTACTTTTGAGAATGAAGCTACTATGCTAATCTCCTTATTGAGATATTCCATTGACTATACACCATTTGTCTATGACTGTCTTTCAGGTCTTTTGGATGAATATTTTCAGGTTTATTTTTCTCTCAGTGACAAACAGGTTAAATCTTTTTCATCAGGTAAGCTGAGAACAGGGTCTTGAAGTAAGACTCCTTTTGGATTTTTTATGAACCACTAGTACATTTTGGTTCTCACATAAGGGAAGTTGCTCCTTGGTGTAGAGTTTTCTAAGGAGGCTGTAAAGATTCTTAGATAATTCCCTGTACCCAGGAATCCAAGGCCTACAGTATCCAGTTATCCCCAGGAAGTCTCTGTAATGACTTTGATATTTCTCTTGTGTGGTAATATATAAAGGATGTCATCTACATATTGGAGAACAATTACAAATGTTTTATCTATGAATTTTGTTAAGTCCTTAGGGTTTCTCTGTACAGGTGAGGGCTATCTTCAATTTCTTGAGGCAACAATGTCCAGGTTACATGTTACAAAGTTTGAAAAAATTTCATCTGACCCCTGACAAACTTTGCTGGGTTCTATAGTTTTCTCTCTCTTGGTAGGTAATTCTCTCCATGTTCTTTGTGAGTATATAATTATTTAAGCATAACTTTGTAAATCATAAGTCAATTGCTGTCCCAAATCAGCAAATCATTTTGATACAATAATCATAGTCAAGATTATCTGAACTCCACTCAATTTATCTTCACTAAGAGGAAGTTTGACACTTCTTATAGAGAAAAATCAAAAGTCATTGTTATCTGTACATACACAGAAAGACATTTTACATATATATATGTATATTTGATGGTTTCTGCACCCTATTACATTGCTTTTGATTAATGATCATTTTACACTTGTTTATCAATTATTAAGTATGAACAGTGGATAATATAAAACAACCAGCTTGTCATATATATGAAAGGCGTACCAATGAAACACATTTGAGTGGAATTGACCTGAGAATGAGCACAAATTCCCAGAACAGATCTGGAAGTCTCAACTGCTAAGGTGTGGGTTCTCCATGTGAGAGTGTTCCTGTCTTACTAATGGAAAATAAAAATGCACTTTAATTTTTATTAGAAAAATTATAATGGGGCCTGGTTTAGAGTACTGTGAAATGTTGAAAAACTTGTCTATACTAAATACATGGTACTTGGTTCAGAAAAGAATTTCAGATATCTTATATTTTTGGTATTTTTTAGAAATTTTAATTGAGTTATAGAGACAATGTATAAAAATAATAATTTTGAAGTGTTTGTTCAGTTACTTAGCCCATTTATTGATTGAGTTGTTTTTTGGTGTTAAGTTTTTATAGTTCTTTGTATATTCTAGAGATTAATGCTTCATCTGGGGTGCATGAGTCAAGATTTTTGCCCAGTAGTTAGGCTCTCCTTCACATTATTGATTGTTTCTTTGTTGAAAAGAAGCATTTTAGTTTGAGTCTATCCCATTTATTGATTGTTGCTTTAGCTTCTTGCACTTGAGGGGTCTTCTGCAGGAAATCAGGTACTAGGCCAGCACGGTGGAGAATTGGCCTATTTTTTCTTCTAACAATCGCAGGGTCTCTATTCTGTTGCCTACATTTTTGATCCATAGTGAGTTGAGTTTTGTGCAGGGTGAGAGATAAAGGTTGAATTTTATTTTGTTACATGTGGCTTTCCACTTTTCCCAGCACAATTTATTGAAGAAGCTGTCTTCTTTCCTGTGAATGTTTTTGGCACATTTTTCTAGTATGTGTTACCTGTATTTATGTGAATTTGTCTCTGTGATTTCCATTTTGCACCACTGGTCCACATGTCTGCTTTGGTGCCCACACCATGCTCTTTTTATTACAACAGCTTCAAAGTATAGTATGAGGTCTGGTATTATGATGTCTCACCTTCACTTTTCATGCTAAGAATTGCTTTGGCTATTCTGGGTTTCTTATTTTTCCAAATGAATTTCATGATTTCTTTTTGGTATTATGAAGAATATCATTGGAATTTAAATAGGAGCTGCATTAAATTTGTGTAAGGCTTTTGGTCACATCACCATTTGGACAATATTAATTCTGTTTATTCAGGAGCATGGGAGATCTTTCAATTTTCTAAGGCTTTCTTCAATTTATTTCTTTAGTATTCAGAACTTTTCATTGTGGAGGTTTCACCTCTTTTGTTAGATTGATTCTCAAATATTTTTGAGGTGTTTGTAAATGGGGTAGTGTACTTTATCTCTGTTTCAATGGATTTATTACTGATGTAAAGAAATGCATTTTACTTATGGGTATTGATTTTATACCTGCTACTTTGTTGAATTCATTTACTACTTCTAGAAGATAAGGCTGGATGTTTTTTGGATCTTCCCATTATAGAATTATGTCATCGGCAAAGTGTCCTTTAATTTCTACCTTCTGTGTAGTTGCTCTGACTAGTTTCAAGGACAATATTGAATAAAACTATTGAAAGAAGGCATCCTTGTCTTTTTCTAGTTTTTAAAGAAAATTCTTTCAATTTTTTTAAAATTTAGAATCATTTTGTTCTTTGGTTTATCAATATGATTTTTAAGATTTTGAGGTATTCTCCCTACTTTTTCCAGTGTTTTGAACATAAAAGGGCACTGTAGTTTGTACTGTACTTTGTCAAATGATTTTTTTGCATCTATTAAGATGATCCTATGATGCCAGAATTTTGTTGAGAATTTTTGCATCTATGTTCATCAGAGACATTGGTCTGAAATTTTCTTTCCTTAATGTGTCTTTGTCTGGTTTTGGAACCAAGGTGATATTAGTCTCATAGAATGAGTTTAGAAGGGTTCCCTTCTTTTATATTTCATGGAAATATTGAGGAGTATTGCTGTTATTTCTTCTTTGAAGGTCCTGTAGAACTCAGCTGAGAATCTGTCTGGATTTGGGCTTTTCTTAATTGGTAGATTTTAATGGTTTTTCCTGTTCAATTACTTGAAATTTTTCCATTCATACCATGTTTGACCTCCTAATTCATTTTAGGTAGGTCTTATATCTGTAAATTTGTCAGTTCCTTCAATATTTTCTGTTTTATTGGAGTATAAATTTTTTATAATATTTTCTAGTCATATTCTGTATTTCAGTAGTTTCTGTTGTGACATTTTCTTTTTCACTGTATATGTTTTATTTTGTGTTTTATCTTTTTCTCTTTGTTAGTGTGTCTAGGGGTTTATAATATTTAAAATTTTTCAAAAACAAACTTTATGGTTTTTCAATGTTTTTCAATTTTTTGTTTGTTGAAATTTCATTGATTTCAGCTCTTTAATTATTTATTCTCTTCTCATTTTTGATGTTGGTGCACTTTTCTTTTTCTAGGGTTTTGAGATGTAATGTTAGGTCATTAATTTGTTGACTTTTTATTCCTTTAATAAATGAGCTCAATGCAATGAACATTTCTCTTACTACTTTCTTCATAGTGTCCCAGACATTTTGGTATGTTGCTTTGGTATTCTCATATAACTCTAAGCATTTTTTCCATTTTATCCTTGATTTCTTCTACTATCCATCCATCATTCAACAGTGTATTATTCAATATCCATTGGTTAGAGTGGTTTCCATTTTTTATCTTTGATTTATAATTTGAGTTCATTATGATCTCATAGAATACAAAATATTATCTCCATTTTTTTATATTTACTTAGAATTGCTTTGTGTTGTAATATATTATCTATTTTAGAGAAGAATTCATGTGCTGCCAAGAAAAAGTTATATTCACTTTTTGATGGATGAAATATTCTAGATATGTAGATTTTGTCTAAATTATTGATTATATTATTTAATTCTACAGTTTCTTTTAGTTTTTCTTTAGAAGATCTGTCCAGTAGTGAGATAGGTGTGTTACAGTCACCCAATATAATTGTGTTGTTGTCTATTTGGTTTTTGAAATTGAGAAGAAATTTTGATATACATAGATGCTCCATTGTTTGGAGCACAAATATTTACAATCACTGGGTCATGCTGCTATGTAATCCTCTTCAGGGAATGAAATAACCTTCTGCATCCCTTCTGATTAACTCTGGCTTAAAGTACACTTTATCTCAAATGAGGGTGGAGATATCTGGTGATTTATGTAATCCATGTGAGTGTCATATGAATGATAGGGTTTTTTTTTCCCCCTTTCTTTCACCTTCAGTCTGTGGATGTCTTTGTCTATTCAGTAAGTCCCTTGTAGACAGCATATTGTTGGGACTTGTTTTATAATTCAATCTTCAAATCTACGTCCATTGATTTATGAGGTTAGCCCATTAATATTCAAGTTTATTACTAAATTTTGACTTGTTTTTTGGGTCATGTTGGTTTATTTCTGGATTTTAATTTGATTTAGTTTTTCCCTTTTTTAGATGAACATCTTACATTTTTTAATACACTAATATTTATACAAAAGTTTATGTTTATAAGCAACTGTTTCATCAGCTACATAAAATGGGATTAGGGCTGTTAATCCTGCTTCCCATTTTCTACATATAGAAGAAAATAATAAGTGCCAAACAACCTGGACTTCATCTTTAGAATTTGAAGACTACATGCAGCTCAGGACAAGTTTGAGTTTCTACAAAGCTAAACTAAGAATCCATTGTGTATCATGCCAAAGTGACCCAAAGAAAGTAATCCATTTCTGAGTTTTGTTGCTATTGAGGAAGAAGATCTTCAGGGTTTCAAAGCATGAACACATGGTCTGTGTTTCTGCACTGTTCAGCTTACCATTGCTCTCCAGAGCAGATTGGTTTTTAGCAAGGGAAGTAACCTCAGTTTATGTCTCCATGTCTGATGAACAAATGTTCATGGCAAAGTTGAAGTCTTTCAGGATGCCACTGAGGGGTAGATGAAGGCTAATATCTAAAAAGAAGTTTAAGTCTATCTAACATCTGAAGACCAAAGAAAGTGAGAATTTCCCCTGTGCACAAAAGGCTTGACATATGTGTGTGAAAGTAAGAAGTCAGATTGGGTCTCTATGTCCAGTGATTCTAAGACTGGTTCACTGCAAACAGAATGGCAATTATTAAGATACAAGCAACTTTAAATGTTGGCCAGAATGTGGGGGGAAATGTCCACTCATACATTGCTGGCGAGATTGTAAGATTTTTTAAAAATTATGGAAAGCAGTATGGAGATTCTTCAGAAAATTTGGAATGGAATTACAATTTGACATAATTATCCCACTACTTGGTTTATACCCAAAGGACCTGAAATCAATATACTATATGGACACAACAGTATCAATGTTTACAGAAGCTAAATTCACAACAACTAAACTATGGAACCAACTTAGATGTCCCTCAACAGATGAATGGATAAAGAAAATGTGATATATATATATATATATATATATATATATATATATATATATATATATACACACACACACACACATACATACACACACAGAGAGAATGGATTATTAGTCAGCTTTAAAGAATAATAAAATTCTGGAATTTTCTTGTAAAAGGATGAAGTTAAAGAGTATATACTAAGTGAAATAAGCTAAACTACAAAAAACCCAAATGATAAATGTTTTGTCTGACATGTGGAAGCTAATTTACAATATAGGGGGAATAGAGAAAAGTAGAGGTACTTTATTTTAGGCATAGGAAAGCGAAGGAGGAGGGGAAACAGTAATGGTAATGTGAGGCAGACATTACTAACTATGTAAGTGTACAACTGTGACAGATGTGATCATACAATATATATAATCAGAATAATGAGAGATTACACTCTGTGTGATCTATCAAAATATATAAATACTTTCTCCTGTCATGTACACCTAATTAGAACAAATTTTAAAAAATTAAAAGTAATTCTTGGGTGGCATCCATTTTCTTTCCAAGCTTGAATATGCAGTTATATGACATCCTAGCTTTGAGAAGCAGTGTTGAGAAAACAGTTGAGATATGAATTTGCTTCCTCTATACATAATTTGCTTTTTTAAGCAAATTATGAAATTTAAGATTTTATCCTTATTTTTTTATTTTAGTCATTTTCATTGTTATGTGTTTCAGTGCAGGTGTGCTGTAGTTTTGTACATTCGGATTCTTGTAAATCACCTGTATTGATTTCCATTTCATTCTTTAGGACTGGGAAATTTTCTGATATTATGTCATTGAAAAGATTGTTCATTCATTTGGTTTGTACCTCTGCTCCTTTTTTTATCCTTACAACTCTTAACATTTGGCCTTTTCATGTTTTGTCATAATTCTTGAAAGTTCTTTTCATGGATTTTTATCATGTTCTCTAAATGGTTGACTTTTTTTCAATATTTAATATTTTGTCTACATTGTCTTAGATACTGTCTTCCAAATGGTCTAGAATGTTGTTGCTTTCCAAATAATTTATAATTAGATTTATTGATTCCTAAATTTCAATAATTTCTGCTTGTTATTTTTTTCACAATCTCTAACTTTTTATTGGAGTGATCTTTCACATCCTCTATTTTCTCTTTGATTTCACCCTTTACACCATTATTTACTTCTCAGATCAGGTTAACTATGTTCATTCTAAATTACTTCTTAGACATTTCTTCTATTGTGTTGTCAGTGACTTCTCTTATTGGGGCATCTTGGTTTGATTGTGGCATATTGTTCCCTTGTTTCTTCATGTTACTTGTGTGTTTTCCCATCTAATTGTATAGTTCTGAGGCAGTTCAGCTTCTACCCTGGCACTAAAGATTTCCAGTATCCTGCCTTTAAGAGGGAGAACAAAACAAGCAACACCCAGTACAAACAATGTAGAAGTTCAAATCTAATAGCTCCCAATAAGTCATCCACTGCTCTCTTCCTATAAACATTAACGATGAGTTCATTCACTGTCAATAATAAAATGGAAAATTTGTCAATTTGTTTAAAATCTCAAATAGTAGACAAAGGAAGAACAGAATCAGTGCAGGAAATGGTGTTCATGAAGAATAAAGAAAGACGTTAGAAGAAAAACTTAACAGGGAGAGTGGAAGATGATACAATAGAGATTGGTTGTTTAGTGGAGAAAAGTGAGAAAGGGAAATTAGAAAAAATATACAGGTGAGAGGAAGAATACATATAAAGAGAAGAAAAAAGTAAAAACATAAGAATGTACAGAATACACAGCAGAAATGCAAAACACCATGCATATATCACTGTCCTCAAGCTTAAAAACACATTCTGCTCCAAATATGGTGGAAGGAGATGTTAGAGAAGAAAAAAATAAAAATAAGATAAATCTTGGTGGAAAAGTGAACAACTGTCTTTGCCAGTAAACAAAAGTTTCTCAGCCTTGTCTCTTAATTTCTACAAAACTTCCTGGCCCAGAGAGGCCCTGGCTGACCCAGTAAATATCTCACTGATGTGGGACTCAGAGGTTCTGCTTTTGGTCATATGGCAATCTCAAGATCACAATGCCACTTGAATATGGAAAGACACCACTAGGGTTGAGTAATTCTGAGAGAGAGTAACTAGATGGCAGCAACCTGCATTTCCAGAAGAAATACTCCAGTTGTAGCCAGAGTTTTAGGCACCCCGACATTGAATCTCTAGTTCCTGGTCAGTGTCCCCAAACAGGGGCAACTACAACCCTATATGGCTGTAGCACCAAAACTTTCTGGCACCCCAGAAAAACCCCAGGTTCTCGCCAGAGTCTCAAATTTGATGTGACCATGTTCAACCAACCCTGATGTCTCCCTGGCAGTGGACTTCTGGGAAAATGTGGAAGTGATAGCAGCAGATGGCAGCAGCAGGCAGGGGTTCAGCAGCAGCTATAGATGTCAGTGGTGATGGCAGCAGGTGATGACACTGAGATAGCAGTGGCAGTGGGGTCAACTGTAGCTGCAGTTGCAACAGCACTCAGAGTAGAGACCTTCAGGTGGCCTCCAGTGATTATCAGTGGCTTTGATGGCAGTGCTGTCAGTGGTAGCAGCAGTGGTAACAGCAGTGAACATGACAACCCGAGATCCCAGGCAGCATAGAGGGCAGAAGACGTCTGGATGATCACAACTGGCACAGCGACAACAACAGCAACAACATCTGTGGCAGTGGCGTCAAGGGAAGATCTTCCCCAAGAGAATACCTCTGGGCTGTGGTAGCAGTGCCTACAGCAGGAGCACCAGGGTAAAAACCTCCGGTGGTTGGCATTGGCATGAGCAGCAAAGGCGCCCATAGAATACACCTCCGGGAATCTGTGGCAGGGGCCTCAGGGGCAGCAGCTCCCTGTGACCCAAAGGAGATCTCATTTATAGATTTTTAAATCAGCATATCATAGATATACTTAAAATTAAACTTCACTGTACTTTATTCATATGTGTACATAAGAGAGTTTGGTTTGTTTTATTCTACTTTTCATCTCACTTTTTTCCTTCCTCCTTCCATATAACCCCTTCCTCTACTCCACAGATGGCTCTTTTATTTTTATTGGATTCCTCCTTTTTTATTATTTTATCTGGCATTCACATATGAGGGGAAATATTTGACCCTTGGCTTTCTGAGTGTGTCTTATTTCACACAGAATCATGTTCTCCAGTTTCATCAATTTTCCACAAAATGCCATCATTTTATTCTTCTGTGTGACTTAGTATAACTCCATTTGGTATGTACAACCATAATATCTTTATCCCTTAGACTGTTGATGTGTTAGACTGGGTATGTGGGCTGGTTCTGTAATTTGGTTATTGAGAATTGTGTTATTATAAATGCTGGTATGACTGTGTCTCTACAGTAGACTGATTTTCAATCCATATATTGAAGAGCGGGACAACTGGGTCAGATATTGCTCCCATTCCAAGTTTTGAAAGGGATAATCATACAGTTTTCCAGAATGGTTATACTTATATGCTGCCCAACAGACACTGCATAAGTGGACATTTCCCCCACATTATCCTTTTGTTATGTTTTAAAATTCTTTTTAGATATACATGACAGTACAGTGTGTTTAACATATTAGAAAACATGAAGTGTAACTTTTCATTCCTGTGCTGTACATGATGTGTAGTTACACGGATCATGTATTCATAAAGAAACATAATAATGTCTGCTTAATTCTATTGTCTGTATTATTCCCATCCACCTCCTTTCCCTTAATCCCCCTTTCTCTACTTCAATAAATTTTATTCTTCCTTTCTTCCCCTAAATGTTCTGTCTGATATGTGGATTCTCACATTATTCTTTTTTTTAACTTATTTATTTATTTTAATTAAAAATCATAAATTTACATAGGGCAATGTTGTTTGATTCATTCTGTTATTTTTTCCCTTTCCCCCCACCCCTCCCACCCCTCTATTCCTTCTATACAGTCCTTCCTTCCTCCATTTTTACAACCCTCCTTATCCCTAACCCTAACCCTAACGCTAACCCCTCCTATCCCCCTTATATGTCCTCATCCGCTTATCAGCGAGATCATTTGTCCTTTTTTGAGATTGGCTTATCTCACTTAGCATGATATCCTCCAATTTCATCCATTTGCCTGAAAATGCCATAATTTTATCATTCTTCATGGTGGAGTAATATTCCATTGTATATATATGCCACAGTTTCTTTAACCATTCATCAACTGAAGGGCATCTAGGTTGGTTCCACAATCTAGCTATAGTGAATTGAGCAACTATGAACATTGGTGTGGCTGTATCTCTGCAGTATGTTGATTTTAAGTCGTTTGGGTATAGGCCAAGAAGTGGGATAGCTGGGTAAAATGGTGGTTCCATTCCAAGCTTTCTGAGGAATCTCCATACTGCTTTCCAGAGTGGCTGCACTAATTTGCAACACTACCAGCAATGTATGAGTGTACCTTTTTCCCCACATCCTCACCAACACCTATTGTGGCTTGCGTTCTTGATAATCACCATTCTAATTGGGGTGAGATGAAATCTTAGGGTAGTTTTGATTTGCATTTCTCCTATTACTAGAGACGTTGAACATTTTTTCATATATCTGTTGAGTGTTTGTACATCTTCTTCTGTGAAGTGTCCATTTCCTTAGCCCATTTGTTGATTGGATTATTTGTATTCTTGGTGTAGAGTTTTTTGAGTTCTTTATAGATTCTGGAAATTAGCGCTCTATCTGAAGTATGAGTGGCAAAGATATTCTCCCACTCTGTAGGCTTTCTCTTCACATTACTGATAGTTTCCTTTGCTGAGAGAAAGCTTTTTAGTTTGAATCTATCCCAGTGGTTGATTCTAGCTTTTATTTCTTGTGCTATGGGAGTCCTGTTAAAGAAGTCTGATCCTAAGCCAACAAGTTGAAGGTTTGTACCTACTTTTTCTTCTATAAGATGTAGGGTCTCTGGTCTGATTCTGAGATCCTTGATCCATTTTGAGTTGAGTTTTGTGCAGGGTGAGAGATAGGGATTTAGTTTCATTCCGTTGCATATGGATTTCCAGTTTTCCCAGCACCATTTGTTGAAGAGGCTATCTTTTCTCCTTTGCATATTTTTGGCACCTTTGTCTAGTATGAGAAAATTGTATTAATTTGGGTTTGTGTCCATGTCCTCTATTCTGTACCATTGATCTACCTGTCTATTTTGGTACCAATACCATGCCGTTTTTGTTACTATTGCTTTGTAATAGAGTTGAAGATCTGGTATTGCGATATCCCCTCCTTCGCTCTTTCTACTGAGGATTGCTTTAGCTATTCTGGGTATCTTATTCTTCCAGATGAATTTCATAATTGCTTGCTCTATTTCTGTAAGGTACACCATTGGGATTTTAATTGGAATTGCATTGAATCTGTATAGCACTTTTGGTAGTATGACCATTTTGACAATATTAATTCTGCCTATCCAAGAACATGGGAGATCTTTCCATCTTCAACTCAAATTACTAAAATTTGGAATGGACAAGGAAATATCACAACAGACAAGAGTGAAATACAAAACATAATTAGAAGCTATTTTGAAAATCTATACTCCAACAAAACAGAAAACCTCGAAGACATCAACGAGTTTCTAGAGACATATGAATTACCTAAACTGAATGAGGAAGACATACACAACTTAAGTAAATCAATTTCAAGCAATGAAATAGAAGAGGTCATCAAAAGCCTACCAACAAAGAAAAGTCCGGGGCCAGATGGGTTCTCAGCCTAGTTCTACAAAACCTTTAAAGAAGAGCTCATTCCAATATTCCTCAAAGTATTCCATAAAATAGAAGAGGAGGGAACCCGCCCAAACTCATTCTACGAAGCCAATATCACCCTGATACCTAAACCAGCCAGAGACACATCAAGGAAAGAAAATTTCAGACCAATATCCTTAATGAACACTGATGCAAAAATTCTCAACAAAATTTTAGCAAATCGCATCCAAAAATATATTAAAAAGATAGTGCACCACGATCAAGTGGGTTTTATCCGAGGGATGCAAGGTTGGTTCAACATCCAGAAATCAATAAATGTCATTCACCATATCAACAGACTAAAAGTTAAGAATCACATGATTATTTCAATAGATGCAGAAAAAGCATTTGATAAAATACAGCATCCCTTCATGCTCAAAACACTAGAGAAAATGGGATAGTGGGAACATTCCTTAACATTGTAAAGGCCATCTACGCTAAGCCCATGGCCAATATCATTCTAAATGGTGAAAAACTGAAAGCATTCCCCCTAAAAACTGGAGCAAGGTAGGGATGCCCTTTTTCACCACTTCTGTTCAACATCATTCTTGAGACTCTAGCCAGAGCAATAAGACAAACAAAAGAAATTAAATGGATACAAATTGGAAAAGAGGAACTCAAACTATCCCTGTTCACTGATGACATGATTATATATTTAGAGGAACTTGGAAATTCCACCAGAAAACTCTTAGAACTCATAAGTGAATTCAGTAAAGTAGCAGGTTACAAGATCAATGCTCATAAGTCAAATGCATTTTTATACATATGTGATGAATCTTCAGAAAGAGAAATTAGGAAAGCTACCCCATTCACAATAGTATCGAAAAAAATAAAATACTTGGGAATCAATCTCACAAAAGAGGTGAAAGACCGCTACAATGTGAACTACAGAACACTAAAGAAAGAAATTAAAGAAAACCTTAGAAGATGGAAAGATCCCACATTATTCTTGATAAATGCTTTTGTAAGTGGAGTGAGATAAAAATTTTCATTTATTTCCTTTTGAATTTTATAATTTTATTGAAGTATAGAAAAAAGCAAGGGCATATTAATAATAGACTATCTTCTCCATGTAATTTTGATTTGCATTTCACTGATTGCTAGACATGTTGATCATGTTTTCATATATATGTTGGCCAATTTTTTTATTTTGAACAATGCCTGATTAGAGATTTTTGCCAATTTATTAATTGGGGAGGTTTATTTTTTAGTTCTTTTTGTATTCTGCATATTAGTTTTATGTCTGAGGAGCAGATGGAAAATATTGAATCACATTGGTATGTGGTCTATTCACATTCTTATTTTCTTCATTTTACAGATGTATTCAAATTTGATTTTATTCCACTTATTGATTCTTTATTTTATTTCTTGTGCTTTCAAAGTCTTGTTTACAAAGTTGATGCTTTTGTCAATATATTGGAGTGTTGGGCCTGCATTATCTTTAAGCAGATGTAGAGCTTCTACCCTAATTCCTAAGTCCTTGATTCACTGGAGTTGGCTTTGGTGCAGGGTGAGAGATAGGGATGAGTCTTTTTTCTACATATGAATGTAGTTTTCAGAGCACCATTTGTTAAAATGTTTTATTTTTCTCCAGCATATATTTTGGCACTTTTATCACATACAAGTTTATACTATATGCTTTTTCCTGTGTTTTATATTCCATTGGTCTTAAGGTGGGTTTTGGTGCCAAAAGAATGCTGTTTTTATAATAAATCTCTACAACCTGAATGGATATCTGTTATTGTGATGCTTTCAGCATCACTTTTTTTTTTTAAAGTTGCTTTTGCTCTTGTATGTCACTTATTTGTCCAAATAAATTTTAGAACTGCTTTTCTGTTGGTGTGTATTGTGGAAAATGTCACTGATAGTTTGGTTGGGATTGTATGGGATCTGTTTACTGCTATAGGTAGAATAAAATTTTTGTTAATATTACTTCTGCTTATTCAAGAACTTGGGAACTATTTCTAACTGAGAAGGTCTTCATTTTTTCCCTTCAATGCTCTGTAGTTTTATTCTTGATGTCTTTCACCTCCCAGGTTATGTTTTTTCCTAAGTACATTTTTTAGAGTATTGTGATTGAGATATTTTTCCCAATTTGTTTATCAGCAGGTTTTCTCTTGCAATGTAGGAATTCTATTCATTTATGTATGATGTTCTTATATATAGTTCCTTTAGTAAATTTTTTTATCAGCTAGAAATATGCTAATGTAGCATTTTAAATCTTCTACATAAAGGTATATATCATCAGGAAAGAGAGACAAATGGGCTTCATTTTTCCTATATGCATGCTATTAGATTTCTTCTCTTGCCTGATTTATCTGTGTTGAATTTCAAGTTGAATGGGAGTGGCGAGAGCTTATATCCTTGTTTTATTCTTGTTTTAAGAGAAAATGCTTTAGTTTTCTCCATTCAATATGAAGTTGGCATTTACTTTCTCATACACAGCTTTTCCAATGCTGAAGAAATTTCTTTCTATTATTATTTCTAGAAGGTTAAACATCAATGGGTGCTGGATATTGTCAAAAGGTTTTTCTGCATCTGTTGTTATAATCATGTAAATTTGTACTGAAATTTGTTTATGCAGTGAATTATACACAAAAAAACACATAGTAATATATAAAAATTGCTTTGTATGAGAGTATATAAAGTTTATTTCTTGATAGTGTGGATTTAACCTCGGGATTATTTGATGATTAGCAAGACATGCCACTAGCCACTTTTTAAATTCTTTCCATATTTTTATTATTACATTAGAGTTTTACATTATCATGGGATTTATTGTTACATGTTCAACCATTCATCCAATATAAAAATATGCAAAATCTTTCCTGAGTTTCCCATTTCCTTTCCTTCCCCATACACCAGGTCCTTTACCTCCTTTTTTTATTTGCTCTTTTTTTGACATATGTGACTGTAGAGTATATTTTGAGATATTGTACATGCATGGAATACAACTTTTTCTAATTAGGATCCCATTTTTGTGGTTGTATATAATATGGAAGTTTACTGTTCATGTATTCATAGATGAATATAGGAATGTTATGTCCATTTCATCTGAATGTCTTTTCTATTCCCTTGAAATTCCCTTAAATTCACTCCCCTTTATCTAATCCAATAAACTTGTTATTCCCTCCCAACCCCTTATTGTGTGTTAGCATCCACATATGATAGAGAAAATATGACCTTTGGATTTAGAGTCTGGCTTATTTCGCTTAGCATGATAATATCTATTCTACTCATTTACTGGTAAATGTCATAATTTCATCCTTCCTAATTGCACAGTAATATTCTATTGTGCATGTATACTATATTTTCTTTATCCATTCATTTGCAGAGAAGCACCTATCATGGTTTCTTAGCTAAGTTTTTGAGAAGTGAGCTCCTATAAGAATTGATGTGACTGCATCACTGATTTTAAATCCTTTGGCTATATACTGATGAGTGGGACACCTGGGTCAAATGGTTACTGCATTCCAAGTTTTCTGAGGAATCTTTATGCTGCTTTCCAGAGCACTTGCACCAATTTGCAGTACTACAAGCAATGAATGAGTGAAAAATTTTTACCACATTTTCACTAATATTTATTATTACTTGTATTCTTGATAATTGCCATTCCAACTGGAGTTGGAAGAAATCTCATTGTAATTTTAATTTGCATTTCCTTAAATGCTGGAGATATTGTGAAATTGTTTTCATATATTTATTCACAATACGTATTTCTTCCTTCAAGTGCCTGCTAAGTTTCTTTGCTCATTCAGTGTTTGGGTTATTGTGTGTGTTTGTGTGTGTTTGTGTGTGTGTGTGTGTTTGTGTGTTAAGATGAAGGAGTGCCCCAAGCCATGTGGTTAGCATTGAAGGAAGATGTTTGACTATGGAACAGGCACACCTGTGTCCTCTCAGAAGCAGGAGGCATACCTCTGCTGTGAGTCAAACTCCTTTCAGGCACACTGGCTGCAGGCACATCCTCTTCCCTTATAAGGAGTGAGCACAAGCTCAGCACAAGAGATACATGTTAATACCTATACGCTAGAAGGCACTCCCCTTGTCACTGATTGGCTGCTTGAGAATATAAAAGCTGATTGTTTCCGCATTAAACTTGAGTCTGCATCACCCGAACCTAGCTCCTGGCCTGGTGTTTTTGCCATCACATTCACATTTCTGAATCCTGCCAGGCCGCTCTGGGTTTGAATCCCAACATCTTTGTTTGCAAATTTATATTACATCATGTATGAGGAGAGTCAAATTTTATGTAGATGGCAGTTTTGAAAACAGAATCAAAAATATGACACAAATACTTGACTGAGTATGAACATCTTAACTTCATTAAGATATAATTCAATTGTTCTAAAATTCAAAAATTAAGGTTGTACAATTCAACTCAAATATTCACAGATTTGTGAAACCATCACATATCACTTAATGAAAAATTTTATTATTTAAAGAAACATGTCCTTTGACCCTCTTTCCCTAATAATATGCACTCAAATGGAAATTGGTTTCTCTCAGTTTCTATAGATTATTTTTTTCTGGTGTTATATATAATAAATGATGGAGTCTAAAAGTTCTAAACAAAAATGTGTGATAAACTCCCAATCTGCAAGGGATTTGGAGTCCTACCTCTCAAATATATGAACACAGAACATAGGCCCAGTAGTGGGAACCTAGGGTCATGGGAAAAATGACATTTTGTTAAATCAGGAATATACATTTACAACTGGTAACTGGTGGGAGTTGAAGCTCAGGGTTCTTGGAGTGATGTTCCCATTTTACTGAGTAGGATAATAAAGGGAGGAAGCAGATCTTTATTTACAGACCAAGGAATTTTCAAGTGTTTATGATAGTGGATTTTCTTAATTGGCTTTAAATCCTTGGAACTATTTACATGCAATAACTATTTTATGTGTATATTTATTTATGTTTACTGTTCTGAGAATTGAAGCAATGCCTCAAGCATTTTAGTCAAGTGCTCTTCCACTGAGCTATGCCTTTAGTCCCTAGAAAGAATTTCAGTGGTTTTATTTGTTTAATTTCAGAATAATTTTGATCAATATAATGGTGTGTGGTTTAATAGTTACTCAACATGTAAAGCCATAAGTCTCTGTAGAAATTATAAATGACTAACTTTTAAATTATTTGTAATTATCACATAGTAATAACACATTAGAAAACATGAATTTCCAGTTGTCAGTATCCTGTAATAGAATCACACTTCCTCTGCATATTAGAATCTTTGAAGATTCTAACACTACTTTTGTCACTATATTTAATGTTTTTATTTTAAATATTACAATAGTCACCACATATTTATTACCTGGGAAAAATTAGTGTAAGTGTTGAAAGATGAACCTCAACATAAATCAGAACTGTTTAATATTATACAATATAATAAGAGTTGAATAAAAACTGCCATTAGCTATAAAATTAATTTGTTAGATAATGCTGAGAAAATAAAAATAAGCATGAAATTAAATTGTTAATATAGTATTGGTGGATTTATGCTTTCTGGGAATCTTATTTCCAACATGCCAGATAAGGCTAAGTTCTATTTTTTGATAACAACATAAACTTTGCAAGAATTTTAGTAAAACAAAATTCATGTTGAGCACTCTCCATTGCTATGAGTTTTGTTTCTTGGAATTATTTTTTCACATTTTAGATAAAATAACTGCCATATATTATAAAATAACTTCCATGACTTTGTTTTGTTTCACAATGGTTTTAAAATTTATAAAACATTTTTGCATTTATCATAATCTTATTTTTTAATTTTTTCTTCTGTATTTTTGGTTTTATTAACTATTGATTTTTCTTTATACTATTGTCACACGTTTTCATTCTAGATTTGTATGTGTATGCATGTGCTTGTGTTTGTGCACAGAGGTAATTGAATATATTGGACAAAGATTTCATCAAAAATAATACTTTGTGGAATCTTGACCCTTACTTCATATACTTAGTTCTTCTCAGACATGACTGCTAGTGAAGACCAAATGACACTTTCTCATTTTATTATCTAAATTATATTTCCCAATATTTACATACTGAATTCCTTGCCAAGAATGTGAAGAAATTTGGAGATGGGATCTTTAAGGAGGTAATAAAAGTCAAAAGAGATTGTAGGATTTTGGCCCTAATTCAAATTGACTGATGTCTTAGTAAGGACAGATTCCAGAAATGCACACAGACAGAGGAAAGATCATGTGAGGATGAATCAAGAAGATGCCTCTCCAGGACCAAAGAGGAGAAACTGAAGGGAAACCATTGTGCTAATTCTTTAATCTTGAAACTTGAATTCCATAAATGTAAGAAATAAAATTGTGTGTTTTGCATGACCCTCTCTGTGGTGTTTTATTATGGTAATCCTAGCAAATGTATATGCTCCTGTCACCCTCAACATGATCCACACCTTGAGTTATCAAATATAAAAAGAAATAAAGCTGGATTAAGGTGGTCAAAATATTTAAACAAGAAGAAAAGAAGAAAAAAAGAAAAAGAATTGAACCTCTTCAAAAAAAAACCCCATAAATACACAGAATAAAAACAAAAGTTAGATATACATACAGACTTTAGAATCTATAATTTTGCTTAGTTTGCAGTTCAAGTTTACCTTAAAAATTACATAATAGTAAAATAAAAGAGAATTAGATTTTGTGACGATACAGAATAAGTTGGAAATTAACCTTATCATATGTTACAAAGTTTCATCAGTGTAATCAATGTGACTCAAATAACAATTATGACTGTGTACCACTAAACACAAACATGTAAATACAAAAATATTTTTTCCCTTGGCACTAAATCTAGGGGGTAGTTTTCCACTGAGTTACATCCACAGACCTTTTTATTTTTATTTATTTTTATTTTGAGGCATAATCTTGCTAAATTGCTGGGGTAGCCTTCTGGGTGGCTGAGATATAAATCATGTGCTTCCAACACTATCTTGTAAACACTAATTTTTAAAATACTGCAAAAGAGTCATGTACAGTGTCAAGTACCTGTAATCCCAGTGATGCAGGAATCTGATGTAGAGGAATCACAAGTTTGATGGCCATTTCAGTAACTGAGCAAGATGCTTTCACAAAATATCAAATCAAAATAATTGGGGATGTAGATGTAGATCAGTTTTAAAGTCTATGGCCTCAATTCGCAGTATTGTAAAATACAGTGACTAAATAAAAAAGCATCATATTGAATAAAAATTTTCTTTATTGGGAACACTTTATTTCAGCAAAAACATCTTAATTTTCTATAAGCATAATATACATTGCCATGAAATAGCCATAAGAGAAAAAGATGTGAAAAAACAAAAACGAGTTCAAATTAGATCAATTTTTCACATTTACAAATCAGTTAGATAATGCGGGATTCCATACAATCAGCTAAAATAGATAATGTGACCTTTCCACTTTCAGCAGGTCTATGTTCAAAGCTGTTCTTATACCCAGTGAAACTGTGCTCATCACGCCATCACCAGGCTGTCATTTCATTCACCGGCTTGTAGGCTGCTCCCTCCCTTGGCTGGAAAGCTGACTCCTGGCAATATCGCCCAGGCCCTTGGTACCGAGGGGCATGTGTCTGGTCAACATGACGAACCATTGGGTGAATGCAGATGGGGAAGGCATTTGTGCCACTTGAGGTGCTTTAACGTGCCCCTGGGAAACTCCCACCAGGTAAGGTTCTGGGCACTGCGGAGTCCTAATGCAGCAGCCCAGCTGGTGGGTCCTGGCAGTTGGAGTGAGCACAGAACAACTCTCCTTTCTCGTCAGGTCCATCCTGTCCTCCATCGGACATGCTGTGTGCGTGACTGACTCCTTTCTTCATGAGCCACCGGAGGAGCCAAAGGCCTTCACGTGGAACACGCACATCCGATGTTGCAGCTGTCTCCTTTCCAGATTTTGTAGCTTAGCAGAGGAACCCCCACAGATGGAGTGTGATGTGTCCCATTTCTATGATCACTTAAGCCCCAGCGCTGCACTCCGTGCTCTACTGAGCTGAGTGCTCACCACCCATCTCTCTGTGTGGCTGCTAGGCCTCTAGGCTAGATTCCTGAGTCTGAAGAAAACCCGGGCCTTCTAGGTCTTGGAGGAATGGGGTCGAAAGGCAAATCCACTGGTGCCAGTGGGAAGCTTGTTGAGCCACGTCTTTCCAGGCACCCCTCGGTCCCAGCCTGTTCCACTGGATATTGTGGGGGCTAAGAGCGGGCAGTGGAGCCAGGTGAGCCGGCTCTCAGTAGGAATGGTGGCACCAAAGGAGCACAGCGCCCCCTAGCGGACGTGGGAGAAATGCGAGCTGTCAGGCTCCAGCGGGAACCCCGGTCCTGCCTGCATATGAAGGGATTTATGGCCCACGGGGATGCATACCGCTTACAGCCCAGTTCCTAGTTGACAGGGAACAAGGATAGAATCATTTCTTTAAAAACACAAGACCCTGGCTCCCCCTCGTTTTGTCTCTCTTCATATCCTCCCAGCTGAGCCAGAGCTTGTCTTGAATGTGGGCTTGAAGCGGCCATGAGCCCATTAGTCTCTGGTTGCCATGCAATCCGTGACGCCCCCCGTGTTCTCGGGCCGCTTCTCTGTGACCTCAGGTGGAACCTGGAGTGCAGGCGCCATGTCCAATGAGCCACGCTTCATAGTTCATGTTGTCCAAAGCTTCAACAACCCTCGGGGGAGTGCAAGGAAGTTCCCTCTCCTACCTGAGCCTAGAAACCCCTCGCCCTTCATGACCTAGCTAACCAGAGCCTGCTCCATCCCCTTTGATTAGAGGAGTTCTCCAATGAATTTTTCTCATGTCACAGGAGAACTGGTAAGCAATTGATGTGTTTTTCGGAGTTCAAGTGAATGCACCTGAATCAATGTAGGATCAAGGATATGACTTTCAGCCACAATCTCTCTGTAATGAATCTTGAGAGTAATAACTGAAACCATAACGAGTAGAAATTGAAACTGGATGAGGAATGTATTCTTTTGCCACCACGTTTCTCTTCTGGGACCCCCGACCCATGAGCCATCAACACTTGCCTTTGCCTTGCTATATCTCCCAACAGCATCCGGCTAAATTGGTGAAGCAAACCCTCACTGAGGGAAACAGGCAGAGCACAGGAGGAACACCTTCCTGTGCCTCAGGCTTTCCCGAGATCATGGGTAAGATCCATCACCAAATCTGGCTTGTCCATGATGCACAGGTCTCTGCTCTTTAGAATTCTTCAAATGAAAATGACAAACGGAAAAAGAAGAAGAAAACAGGACCGAGGAATTAATCAGTAGATTGTGAATCTATTGGCTAGGGTTGCACATGTGAATGATCCCCAAACTCTCCATTCGTACTCAGCAAATGAGCATATTCTCAATCCCACATAGTCCTGCCTCTGCCCCAGCTCCTGGCGTCCTTGGATCCCTGATACAAATTTGGGCTCTGAGGTCAGCTACATCCGTTTTCCTCCTTCAGTGAAGAGGGAAAAACTCTGTCCCTCAGGACACACTGCTGCTCCTGGGTATAGACATGCAAAAGAGTTCCTTGCTGGATTGTGGTGAACAAGAGGGTTTAGAATTCCTTAGGCATTGTTCGGCTTGGTCATGATTGCTCTTCTGCATCCTTTTTCACCACTTAGGACGGTACCTGTTCAATTGTCCTAACTCAGAGGAGGCAGCCCTCAGCTGGCGATATAGCCCATCACGTGGAGAGCCTGCCTCCTATGCTCCAGACCAGGGTTCGAGACCCCAGCACTGTTAGATTACCGTAAACTTTCTGTAATTTTACAAACAGGAGCGCATCGGAGCCTCCCAACCATCCTCCTCTCCCCTCTTACTTTTCTCTTCTCCTCTCCTCACAAAATGAATCAACACTGCAAAACAGCACCAGTTTCACGTGCAACCCATTTCCTCAGACACCTTTCAGTTTGCAAATGTGCTCCAAGAGAACAGTGCTGCACACTCACCTGCATTTCTTCAGAGTACTACTTCCAAGACCTCACTCAACTCTCCTGAGGACAGAGTTCAGGGCTCTCTCCTGAGTAGGATGATGCAAATAATTCTTCACCACCTTCATCACCTGCCCATTGTTTGCCAGGGCTGGGTGGCAGGAAATTCAAAATCACAGCCCCACTTATACCTGGTTCTCTCCAGGCTTTTTGGTAATACTCCCATCCCCTCTGCCCATGAAGGGGACTTGCACACCTGAGCGCTTTTCACTTGAACCTCAATGTCAACTGGAAAAACAAGAGGGGAGCACAAAAGACAGCCAATCTTGTCCCTGGAATTTCTCTGAGAGGATGGCTTTGCAGTGGCTTCCTTGTGACTTCTTGGTGAATAATTGTGGGAATTGGGGCGGAGTCCATGTGAGCCTCTCTTGGTAGCATTCAGGACTATCACGGGGGATTTACAACCTACTCTCCCAATATCATTGGAGCTCCAGGGTCGAGAGAAATGGAGCTCTTTTATGCACTCTTTTAATTTTGATGGACATCCTCAAGAGATGCAGCCTAGCATTGGGTGAAGCATAACAACAACTCGGGGTGTGAGTTGCTCTCATGTATACCTGGAATCTAGGAATGAAGGCAGTGTGCTTTGGAGGGTGAGGAATGACACAAAACACCTCTTTCCAAGATCTCACGCGGGAAGGAGGAATCCGGAGACATTAGGCATAGGGCCTGTGGGCAGGGAATAGAAACATGTCAGGAAGGAAATGGGAGGAGACACTTTGCAAATGCTTGAGGTAAGCTTTTTCTTCGCAGTAATCCTATTAAAATGTTGGTTATCATGGAACCACGTCTGGCTTGATATTCTGGTATTGCTGATGTAGGATCCTCACACTTGGCTCTTCATAGACCTTTAGGGGATTCATTTTCTGAGACCGTGGTGAACTCTTCATTAGGACGGAGAGCCAGGGGTTAGTGTTGCATATTCCAGGACCAGCTGGTTTACATTTTTGGTCGTGGAGTAGGTGCTGTGATGTTAGGAAAGCCTTTGCCCATGCTTCTTGTGGTAGAAAAATATAGGAATCAGTATATGTATATTCAACTGACCCTTGGGAGCAAGAGAATGAGAAAGGACTTTTCAAGGGCATTGATGTACTTGAAATGACATTAGGGTCAGTGTTCAAGGTTGCATGCAGAACGAACGCAAACTCACTACTTCCTGAATTAGTAGTGTATGATGAGGCTGTAGATATGTGGAGGAATATGTGGGTTGACCGTGAACAATGACGAGTCTCAGAGTGAATCTACTCTGAAGTTGTTCTCCAGGAAGACCCTCTCCACCTTTTCTTGCCCCCCCCAAATGGCCTTAATCTCCCCTTTTGAATATTCCGGATGGCAGCTCTGCACCACTCCACGTTCAGCAGGGTCTATGTTCAATGCTGGTGTTAGCCCTGTGAAACTGTGCTCATCATGCCATCACCAGGCTTTTACTTCATTCGCCGGCTTGTAGGCTGCTCCCTCCCATGGCTGGTAAGATGACTCCTGGCAATATGGCACAGACCCTTGGGACCGAGGGGCATTTGTCTGGTCAGGAAGACGAACCATTGGGTGAATGCAGATGGGCAAGGCATTTGTGCCTCCTGAGGTGCGTTGACGTGCCCCTGAAAACATCCCACCAGGTAAGTTTCTGGGCGCAGCGGAGTCGTAATGCAGCAGCCGAGCAGGTGGGGCCTGGCAGTTGGAGTGAGCACAGAACAACTCTCCTTTCTTGTCAGGTCCGTCCTGTCCTCCAAACATCATGCTGAGTGATTGACTCCCTCCTTTCTTCATGAGCCACCCGAGGAGCCAATGGCCTTCACATGGAACAGGCACATCCCATGTTCCAGCTGTCTCCTTTGCAGACTTTGTAGCTGAGCAGGGGAAACCCGACAGGTGGAATGTGACGTGTCCCATTTCAATGATCACTTAAGCCCCGGCGCTGCACTGCCTGCTGTACTGAGCTGAGTGCTCACTCTCTGTGTGAGCATCTCTCTGTGTGGCCGCTAGGCCTCTAGACTAGATTCTTGACCCAGAAGAAAACCCGGGCCTTTCTGGTCCTGGAGGAATGGTGCGGAAGGCATATCCACTGTTGACGGTGTCAATCTTGTTGAGCCATGTCTTCTAAGGCAGCCTTCAGTCCCAGCCTGTTCCACTGGACCTTGATGGGGCTAAGGGCATGCAGTAGAGCCAGGTGAGCCTGCTGTCAGTGGGAATGGTGGGGCCAAAGGAGCACAGCGCCCCCTAACGGGCCTGGGTGGAAATGCGAGCTGTCAGGCTTCAGTGGGAACCCTGCTCCTGCCTGCTTAGGAAGGGCTTTATCGCCCACGGGGCTGCATACCGCTTACCGCCTGGTTTCTAGTTGACCCGGCAACTAAGATAGAATCATTTCTTTAAGAAACACAAGACCCTGGAGCCCTCTCTTTCATCTACCCTCTTATCCTCACAGCTGAGCCTGAGCCTGTCTTGAATGTGGGCTTGAAGATTCCAGGAGACCAATGGGCTCTGGTTGTCCTGGGATCCGTGATGCCACCGCGTTCTCACCGCTCCTCTGTGACCTCAGGTGGAATTGGGAGAGCACGCGCCATGTCCCGTGAGCCAGGCTTCCCAGTTCATGTTGCCCTAGGCTTCACAAGCCCTCTGGGAAGTGCAAGGAAGTTCCCTCTCCTACCGGAGCCTAGAAGCCCCGCGCCCTTCAAGATCTAGCTGCCCAGAATCTGCTCCCTCCCCTTTGACTAGAGGAGTTCTCCCATGAATTTTTCTCATGTCACAGAAGAACTGGTAAGCAATTGATGCATTTTTCCGAGTGCAAGTGAATGCACCTGAATCAATGTAGGATCAAGGACATGACTTTCAGCTATGATCTCTCTGTAATGAATCTGGAGACTAATAAGTGAAACCGTAAGGAGTAGAAATTGAAACTGGATGAGGAATGTATTCTTTTTTTTTTTTTTCCAGGAGCTGATAGCAATTTATTAAGAACCTGTCACAAAGTAAAATAAATAAATAAACACATAAATAAATAGGACTTGGGATGTACCTCAGTGGTAGAGAATCCCTGCATTCAATCTCCAGTACCAAAAGCAAAAACTAAAACAATAAAGGCCTTTCCCCTAGTCTGGTCTTCTTTTTTCCATATTGTGCTCTAGTCCTTTTAGCCACATTTCACTGATGATTTGAAAAGGATCCTATCAGTCTGCTACTTTGAACTTCAGTGATTTATCAACGTTTTCTATAAAAGATACTGCTTTGAAGCTAAGGAAAACTCCCACTAAGGGGGATTCTTCAAATGAAATCAAGTACTTCAACTCTTTGTTCTGGTTCGGAACATCTACTTTTTCTTCTTCAGTTCAGATCCTACTTTTACTTAGCTCATTTCTTGCAATACCAGCTATGAGCTCCTGATAGTTTCAGGCTGCCATCTGGTGGCTATCTCAGGCCGTGTATTTTTTGGTGGTAGCCCAGCAGGGGTGGAGAACATGAAGATTTAAGGAAGTCTACAACTAGATCGTTCTGGATCTTTCAGAAAGGAAACCTGACAGGTTGTGGTGGTACACCACCACAAGTCAGGTGGCCAATGCACGTGACTCACAACTTCGAAGCCTACCACAGCAATTTGGCGGGAACTTGTCTCAAAATTTAAAAAAAGAACTGAGGTTGAACCTTATTGATAGTGTGTCCCTGGGTTCAATCCCCAGTGCCAAAAAAAAAAGAAAAAAGAAAAAAAAGAAAAGGAGAAGGGTCTGTACCATGCATTTGGGAGCCCACTGTGCTTGGTACAGCCCCATTTGAGTCTACCTTGGACTAACTTCCAGCAAGTCAGTTTTCCTTTTCGTTTCTTCATTTCTATGCATGGAATTGTAATGGATTCATAAAATGAAGTCAAGCAGTATTGAAGGTCATGCAGGGGAAGAAGTAGAGTGGAGGATTTGAGGGCTGGTGGAAGAGAGGGGTAAATATAGCATGAAGGTGACAAAGGGCAAAAGAGGTCATGGGTTGGAGGACAAGGAAAGACAAACATTTTTGAGAAGTTCCATTCCCGTCAGATTGATATTTCCAATGTAAGTAGTAAAAGATTTCGTTTATCCTATTATTTTACTAGAAAGTCATGCAAAGAAATGAGGGTGAAAGGTTAGTTTAAAAGAAGTTCAGGGGGCCAGGACCAAGGCCAGGATCAGGGATGTAGCTCTGGCCCTGGATTCAAGCTTTAGTACCAATATGGGGGGTGGGGAAGACAGTCATTCAGAATGATATTTAAAAATTTTAATTGAATTTTCTGCACAATATCTGGAGAAAATAGGTCTTCTTTGTAGGCTTTTGCACTGGCTTCATTTTGGGGCCTTCAGGAAGACTCTTGGAGAAAATTATCTGAAAGTTTTCTGAAGATTATTAGATTCTTAAGCACTACTTTTTCAAAAGTGTGACGGCAATGTGCCTCATTTGGAATGCTTTTTTGGGAGCCAAGAGTAGTTAAAAGGTGGAGAGTATCCCCTACCGGAGAGGATTTTACATACTTTTGTTATGTATCTGACAATTGGTTTGCATTCCAACGGTAGGGGGTTAGCATATCCTTTCACTTCCAAAGAATGCCAGGTTTCTAACTATTCCACCAGGGTCTCTCCTTTCTCAGGTAAAGAATATGGGACCAGGTATGAGGTCAGTTGCCTAAACAGGATAGAACCAAAGTGCTTACCTGGTGGCTGCAGGTTCTCTACTAGGAGGTCTTCCACCGCAGAGTAACACTTCCGCGCCCCACCTTTGGCTTTTATATGCTTTTTGCTCATAGATTATTGGTTACCGCCAGAGGTTAAATTCACCACAGTGCTTTTGATTGGTCCAAACAGATTATGTAAATTGAGCTATGAAATTCCTGGGGGAAGTAGGAAAGTATATAAAGAGCAAGGACTCACAGTTTGGAAAGGACCAAGAGGTCCTAACACTACTCCTCCTTGCTTTCTCTGGGATCAAGCAGCCATTTTGTGAAATGGTTTCCTTTACTTCTCTCCTACACTGAGACACCCATAAAGGCGTCCAAATTTCCATGGAAAGGACCATCCAAGGCAGTGCTGTAGGATACAGCAATCCTCAGAATCATCAGGGAATGACCTTGGTTACATCATTTAACCTCCATGAGCCTTTCATAATCTATTACAAGATAAACAATCCTTCATTAACTTATCACTTCACTCATCTTTGAAGATGGTTCTCACCTTTTGGTGTTGCTCTTTCCTAACATTTTGGGTTCAAGAGTTTGGTGGTAGAGTTCCAAATTTGGTTGCTTGTGGTATTTTGGTACTTCATCAATATATCAAAACTATACTTCTTTCAGTCCACAATCTCAAAATCAAACCAATGTAATGCATTTTACATTTGTTATTCAGTTTGTGGAGAATTTTATCATTAGTTTTCTGTTTTGAGTTCTTCTTGGGTGTGCCCATTTTATGGATGAGTAAAGTTGAGGTTGTGACTCTTGGACTGGAAATGGACCCTACTTCCAGTTTAGAGTTCTTTGTGATATAGTAGTGTTTTGTTTGGCTTATTTTGATGGTATTGTTTGCTTATTTGTTTTTCATTTTCTTTGTTCCTTGGTATATTTTTAACTTATGAAACCTTCAGAAGTTAGACTGAATATTTTAGCCACTCCTCTCTAGCTCCCTCCGCCTCCAGCCCTCCCTCACTTCTTTAAGCTCTGTAATCCTCTGCAGCAGCCATATTTGTTCCTCTCCCGGGGATGTGAGCTTCCTAACTATGGCTCTCCACATTTGTGGTCTTATGAACCATTTTCTGGTTCTGTACCACCCATGATGGAGGTCTTTAACAAACAAACATGGAAATTACATAAATTATTCAAAAAAATTCTTTGCTTTGTTATGCTATTTTGCCGCCATCTTCTCGTTGTTTTTCAGATTCTCGGTTTATTCTTAGGCAAATTTTCGCTTTTATTACATTTTTTCTTTGGAATGGTATTTGGTTGACATCTTTTTGGGGTGGTTTTCCTATCCTCTCCAATTTCCTGTTAGCCCATCGGGGCCACGGATACCTGCCATTTTTTTTTTTTTTTTTTTCACTTTGCCCAACGGGGCTGTGGATACCTACCTTTTATTTACTTACTTTTAAAGTTGCCCATCGGGGTTGTGGATACCTGCTTTTCATATGCATATTTTTTATTAGCCCATCGGGGCCTCGGATACCTGCTGGGTCTCTAACCCGTTATCTTTGGCCCATCGGGGCTGCGGATACCTGCTTTTTCATATGCATATTTTTAGTTAGCCCATCGGGGCCTCGGATACCTGCTTTTATTTTATTTTTTTTACCTTGCCCATCGGGGCCTCGGATACCTGCTTTTTTTTTTTTTTTTTTTTTTTTTAATTTTATTTTGTTGGGCTCATCGGGGCCGCGGATACCTGCTTTCATTTTTTTTTTCCATCGTCCATTGAGACTTTTTCTGGATGAAAATGTGTTGGTGGTGTGGCTGATTACACTACCTGCAATATCTTCACTTTTTTGGCTGATGATCGTTTGTTGGTGTGTGAATGAAGGAGCAGCTTTGGCAAGGGAGTGACCTTGCAGTTAGGAGAAGCGAGGGTGCTGGCTGTGGAGCAAGAGTGGACGCCATTTTAGAGTCGCTGCAAGTCTCGGCAGTGGTCGTGTCAGTTGTGCTAAGTATAAATTTAGGGAGGCGAGGTGGATGGCCCCCTGGGCAGGGGTAGTCATGTGCTTTGCATGAGGTGAAGGTTTCAGATGAGCTGGTTTGGAGGTGTTCGGAGCTTCTGCATGGACTGTGCTATCGGCAGCAGCAAAACAAGATCGGAGGCAGCAAAACAAGTCGGAGGCTTTCTGTCTCTCTTCACTTATGCTTGTTGCCTCCATTTCAGCATGGCTCCTGAAGTGCTGGATATCAGGCTGGACAGGCTTGAACCTTACTGAATTCCTCTGTATTATCATAATGTATTCTCATACTCCTCCTTGGCCACTCGTCTAACTTGCATTGTGGCCATGGGCAGTGCTCCAAGTTTGTCTGGTGTGGACATGGTGGTGACCCATGTCAAGTTCCAGAATGGATCCCACATGGTCGTTGAGCAACAGGTGTCAGAAGAGGAACCCCTACCTTCCTCAAGAGGAACACCTACCCCTCGGCTAATGCTGGAGTCGGGTTTTGATGTCAGTCATAAGTCTTTGTGCTTTGCTAGTCTTTGACTTTAAGTCTTAAGAAGTGAGTATTTAGAGGCTTTATTTGTAGATTTCATTTGAATTAACTTTAATGAACTTTCATTGTAGGTTCTTCAGAGTTTCCAGGTTCTCTTCATAATTTCTTTAACTTTTTTTTTTTTTTGCAGTAGATATTCAAAGCCACATTCTTTAGCATTTAAAATATTTGCCATTTTTTAAAAAATTGGCATTAAAAACTTCCCTTAAAAATTTGAAGAATGTGTTAGATAGTGGTTCTGTTCTGCCTTTAACTTCTCATCCACAAACAGACTGATGTGTATTAAGGTCTGTTCCAAAGATGTTTTTTTTCCACATTGGTTGTGAGTCTGGGATCCACGGAGAGCCTTGCTGAGTGGGATTAAAATTTTGGGGTCATCTTCCAGTTCTTGCTGAACAGCAGCACAGACTGATGTAGGAGTTCCAAGGTCTTGACTTCCTTGTGAGTTTAGATTTGTGAACATCTTTCTGGAACACAGACCTCCATTGGAATTGATGGTGAAGAAGCTGGATTCTGGCAAAAGTCTCTCTCATCACTGCTGACCTTGTTCTCCTGAAGAACATCCATTATAAAGAATAACTTGAACACAGCAAAGGAGACCATCTTCATTCCATAATCATCTACAAGGCACTAAGGGTAGGAAATGACAGGTAACACAGAAGTGACTGAATAAAACTTCTCAGTCAGGTCGGAATATGGGATATTTTGGTAAGAATTCTATTAGTATTACTCCATCATATTGCTAGTTTCGCATTTCCTTTTAGTCAACTTCCAGTGCAAAGCAAGCTTGTGATATAATCTGTTATTTTCCCACTCTAATAACTTCTGAATTGATCTTCTGGTTCTTTTGTTAGGACAGATAACAGGACATAGGCTGCAACCCAGTGTGCAACAGCAGCAGAGACACCCACACAACAGCCATTTCACATTGACTGGGAGAGCCTTTTCAAACATGCATTCACACGGCCAATGCTGTTCTTAAATTCTTCTGGGGCCACCATCCCTTTTAGAACTGAGGGAAATTCAGTATCAAACTTGTTGCTCAAGCCAAACACAGTGATGTGGCCGGGGCCGCGCACCAGTACGGGGTCCGGGGTATATCTCCGCAGATGCTCCTCGCTCACTACACGAGGCGGGGGTGGCACCTCCTCTGAGGAATGTATTCTTTTGCCACCACGTTTCTCTTCTGGGACCCCCGACCCCATGAGCCATCAACACTTGCCTTTGCCTTGCTATATCTCCCAACAGCATCAGGCTCAATTGGTGAAGCACCCCCTCACTCACGGAAACAGGCAGAGCACAGGAGGAACACCTTCCTGTGCCTCAGGCTTTCCCGAGGTCATGGGTAAGATCCATCACCAAATCTGGCTTGTCCATGATGCACAGGTCTCTGCTCTTTAGAATTCTTCAAATGAAAATGACAAACGGAAAAAGAAGAAGAAAACAGGATCGCGGAATTAATCAGTAGATTGTGAGTCTATTGGCTAGGGTTGCACATGTGAATGATCCCCAAACTCTCCATTCGTACTCAGCAAATGAGCATATTCTCAATCCCACATAGTCCTGCCTCTGCCCCAGCTCCTGGCGTCCGTGGATCCCTGATACAAATTTGGGCTCAGAGATCAGCTACATCTCTTTTCCTCCTTTAGTGAAGAGGGGAAAAAATCTGTCCCTCAGGACACACTGCTGCTCCTGGGTATAGACATGCAAAAGAGCTTCTTGCTCGATTGTGGTGAACAAGAGGGTTTAGAATTCCTTAGGCATAGTTCGGCTTGGTCATGATTGCTCTTCTGCATCCTTTTTCACCAATTAGTTCGGTACCTGTTCAATTGTCCTAACTCAGAGAAGACACCCCCTCAGCTGGCGATATAGACCATCACGTAGAGAGCCTGCCTCCTATGCTCCTGACCAGGGTGCGAGACCCCAGCACTGTTAGATTACCGTAAATTGTCGGTAATTTTACAAACCGGAGCGCATCGGAGCCTCCCAACCATCCTCCTCTCCCCTCTTACTTTTCTCTTCTCCTCTCCTCACAAAAGGACTCAACACTGCAAACAGGAACAGTTTCACGTGCAACCCATTTCCTTGGACACCTTTCAGTTTGCAAATGTGCTCCAAGAGAACAGTGCTGCACACTCACCTGCATTTCTTCACAGTACTACTTCCAGGACCTCACTCGACTCTCCTGAGGACAGAGTTCAGGGCTCTCTCCTGAGTAGGCTTATGCAAATAATTCTTCACCACCTTCCTCCCCTGCCCATTGTTTGCCAGGGCTGGGTGGCAGGAAATTCAAAATCACAGCCCCCCTTATACCTGGTTCTCTCCAGGCTTTTTGGCAATACTCCCATATTCTCTGCCCATGAAGGGGTCTTGCACACCTGAGCGCTTTTCACGTGAACCTCAATGTCAATGGAAACACAAGAGGGGAGCACAAAAGACAGCCACTCTTGTCCCTGGAATTTCTCTGAGAGTATGGCTTTGCAGTGGCTTGCTTGTGCCTTCTTGGTGAATAATGGTAGGAATTGGGGTGGAGTCCATATGAGCCTCTATTGGTAGCATTCAGGACTATCACCGGGGATTTACAACCTACTCTCCCAATATCATGGGAGCTCCAGTGTGAAGAGAAATGGAGCCCTTTCATGCACTCTTGTTAATTTTGGTGGACATCCTCAAGAGATGCAGCCTAGAATTGGGTGAAGCATAACAACAACTCAGGGTGTGAGTTGCTCTCATGTATACCTGGAATCTAGGAATGAAGGCACTGTGCTTTGAAGGGTAAGGGATGATTCAGCAACACCTCTTTCCAAGATCTCAGGAGGGAAGGAGGAAAACGGAGACATTATGCATATGGCCTGTGGGTGGGGAATAGAAACAAGTCAGGAAAGGAAGCTGATAAGACACTTTGCAAATACTTGAGGTAAGATTTTTCTTCTCAGTATTCTATTAAAATGTTGGTTATCATGGAACCACGTCTGGTTTCCTCTTCAGGTATTGCTGATGTAGAGTCCTCACACTTGGATATTCATAGACCTTTAGGTTATTCAATTTCTGAGACTGTGGTGAACTCTTCATTCGGATGGAGAGCCAGGGGTTAGTGTTGCCTATTCCAGGACCAGCTGGTTTACATTGTGGGACATTCAGTAGGTGCTGTGATGTCAGGAAAGCCTTTGCCCATGCTTCTTGTGGTAGAAAAATATATTAATCAGTATATGTATATTCCACTGACCCTTGGGAGCAAGAGAATGAGAAAGGACATTTCAAGGGCATTGATGACCTTGAAATGACATTAGGGTCGGTGTTCATGGTTGCATACAGAACGAACGCAAACTAACTACTTCCTGAATTTGTAGTGTATGATGAGGCTGTAGATATGTGGAGGAATTTGTGGGATGACCGTGAACAATGACGAGTCTCAGAGTGACTCTACTCTGAAGTTGTTCTCCAGGAAGACCCTCTCCACCCTTTCTTGCCCCCGCCAAATGGCCTTACTCACCCCTTTTGAAAATTCCGGTTGGCGGCTCTGCAACATTCCACGTTCAGCAGGGTCTATGCTCAAAGCTGGTGTTAGCCCTGTGAAACTGTGCTCATCATGCCATCACAAGGCTTTTACTTCATTTGCCGGCTTGTGGGCTGCTCCCTCCCATGGCTGGTAAGATGACTCCTGGCAATATGGCAAAGACCCTTGGGACCCAGGGGCATTTGTCTGGTCAGGAAGACGAACCATTGGGTGAATGCAGATGGGCAAGGCATTTGTGCCTCATGAGGTGCGTTGACGTGCCCCTGAAAACATCCCACCAGGTAAGTTTCTGGGCGCAGCGGAGTCGTAATGCAGCAGCCGAGCAGGTGGGGCCTGGCAGTTGGAGTGAGCACAGAACAACTCTCCTTTCTTGTCAGGTCCGTCCTGTCCTCCAAACATCATGCTGAGTGATTGACTCCCTCCTCTCTTCATGAGCCACCGGAGGAGCCAAAGGCCTTCACATGGAACAGGCATATCCCTTGTTCCAGCTGTCTCCTTTGCAGACTTTGTAGCTGAGCAGGGGAAAATCGACAAGTGCAATGTGACGTGTCCCATTTCAATGATCACTTAAGCCCCCGCGCTGCACTGCCTGCTGTACTGAGCTGAATGCTCACTCTCTGTGTGAGCATCTCTCTGTGTGGCTACTAGGCCTCTAGGCTAGATTCTTGACCCGGAAGAAATCCCGGGCCTTTCAGGTCCTGGAGGAATGGTGCGGAAGGCAAATCCACTGGTGACGGTGCTAATCTTGTTGAGCCACGTCTTCTCAGGCAGCCCTCGGTGCCAGCCTGTTCCACTGGACCTTGTTGGGGCTAAGGGCATGCAGTAGAGCCAGGTGAGACTGCTGTCAGTGTGAATGGTGGGGCCAAAGGAGCACAGCGCCCCCTAACGGGCCTGGGTGGAAATGCGAGCTGTCAGGCTTCAGTGGGAACCCTGCTCCTGCCTGCTTAGGAAAGGCTTTATCGCCCACGGGGCTGCATACCGCTTACCGCCTGGTTTCTAGTTGACCCGGCAACTAAGATAGAATCATTTCTTTTAGAAACACAAGACCCTGGCGCCCTCTCTTTCATCTACCCTCTTATCCTCACAGCTGAGCCTGAGCCTGTCTTGAATGTGGGCTTGAAGCGGCCAGGAGGCCAATGGGCTCTGGTTGTCCTGGGATCCGTGATGCCACCGCGTTCTCGCCGCTCCTCTGTGACCTCAGGTGGAATCGGGAGAGCACGCGCCATGTCCCGTGAGCCAGGCTTCCCAGTTCATGTTGCCCTAGGCTTCACAAGCCCTCTGGGCAGTGCAAGGAAGTTCCCTCTCCTACCAGAGCCTAGAAGCCCCGCGCCCTTCAAGACCTAGCTGCCCAGAGTCTGCTCCCTCCCCTTTGACTAGAGGAGTTCTCCCATGAATTTTTCTCATGTCACAGGAGAACTGGTAAGCAATTGATGCGTTTTTCCGAGTGCAAGTGAATGCACCTGAATCAATGTAGGATCAAGGACATGACTTTCAGCCACGTCTCTCTGTAATGAATCTTGAGACTAATAACTGAAACCATAACGAGTAGAAATTGAAACTGGATGAGGAATGTATTCTTTTGCCACCACGTTTCTCTTCTGGGACCCCCGACCCCATGAGCCATCAACACTTGCCTTTGCCTTGCTATATCTCCCAACAGCATCCGGCTCAATTGGTGAAGCACCCCCTCACTGAGGGAAACAGGCAGAGCACAGGAGGAACACCTTCCTGTGCCTCAGGCTTTCCCGAGATCATGGGTAAGATCCATCACCAAATCTGGCTTGTCCATGATGCACAGGTCTCTGCTCTTTAGAATTCTTCAAATGAAAATGACAAACGGAAAAAGAAGAAGAAAACAGGATCGCGGAATTAATCAGTAGATTGTGAGTCTATTGGCTAGGGTTGCACATGTGAATGATCCCCAAACTCTCCATTCGTACTCAGCAAATGAGCATATTCTCAATCCCACATAGTCCTGCCTCTGCCCCAGCTCCTGGCGTCCTTGGATCCCTGATACAAATTTGGGCTCAGAGGTCAGCTACATCCGTTTTCCTCCTTAAGTGAAGAGGGGAAAAAATCTGTCCCTCAGGACACACTGCTGCTCCTGGGTATAGACATGCAAAAGAGTTTCTTGCTGGATTGTGGTGAACAAGAGGGTTTAGAATTCCTTAGGCATAGTTCGGCTTGGTCATGATTGCTCTTCTGCATCCTTTTTCACCAATTAGTTCGGTACCTGTTCAATTGTCCTAACTCAGAGAAGACACCCCCTCAGCTGGCGATATAGACCATCACGTAGAAAGCCTGCCTCCTATGCTCCTGACCAGGGTGCGAGACCCCAGCACTGTTAGATTACCGTAAATTGTCGGTAATTTTACAAACCGGAGCGCATCGGAGCCTCCCAACCATCCTCCTCTCCCCTCTTACTTTTCTCTTCTCCTCTCCTCACAAAAGGACTCAACACTGCAAACAGGAACAGTTTCACGTGCAACCCATTTCCTTGGACACCTTTCAGTTTGCAAATGTGCTCCAAGAGAACAGTGCTGCACACTCACCTGCATTTCTTCACAGTACTACTTCCAGGAACTCACTCCACTCTCCTGAGGACAGAGTTCAGGGCTCTCTCCTGAGTAGGCTTATGCAAATAATTCTTCACCACCTTCCTCCCCTGCCCATTGTTTGCCAGGGCTGGGTGGCAGGAAATTCAAAATCACAGCCCCCCTTATACCTGGTTCTCTCCAGGCTTTTTGGCGATACTCCCATATTCTCTGCCCATGAAGGGGTCTTGCACACCTGAGCGCTTTTCACGTGAACCTCAAAGTCAATGGAAACACAAGAGGGGAGCACAAAAGACAGCCACTCTTGTCCCTGGAATTTCTCTGAGAGTATGGCTTTGCAGTGGCTTGCTTGTGCCTTCTTGGTGAATAATGGTAGGAATTGGGGTGGAGTCCATATGAGCCTCTATTGGCAGCATTCAGGACTATCACCGGGGATTTACAACCTACTCTCCCAATATCATGGGAGCTCCAGTGTGAAGAGAAATGGAGCCCTTTCATGCACTCTTGTTAATTTTGGTGGACATCCTCAAGAGATGCAGCCTAGAATTGGGTGAAGCATAACAACAACTCAGGGTGTGAGTTGCTCTCATGTATACCTGGAATCTAGGAATGAAGGCACTGTGCTTTGAAGGGAAAGGGATGATTCAGCAACACCTCTTTCCAAGATCTCAGGAGGGAAGGAGGAAAACGGAGACATTATGCATATGGCCTGTGGGTGGGGAATAGAAACAAGTCAGGAAAGGAAGCTGATAAGACACTTTGCAAATACTTGAGGTAAGATTTTTCTTCTCAGTATTCTATTAAAATGTTGGTTATCATGGAACCACGTCTGGTTTCCTCTTCAGGTATTGCTGATGTAGAGTCCTCACACTTGGATATTCATAGACCTTTAGGTTATTCAATTTCTGAGACTGTGGTGAACTCTTCATTCGGATGGAGAGCCAGGGGTTAGTGTTGCCTATTCCAGGACCAGCTGGTTTACATTGTGGGACATGGAGTAGGTGCTGTGATGTCAGGAAAGCCTTTGCCCATGCTTCTTGTGGTAGAAAAATATATTAATCAGTATATGTATATTCAACTGACCCTTGGGAGCAAGAGAATGAGAAAGGACATTTCAAGGGCATTGATGACCTTGAAATGACATTAGGGTCGGTGTTCATGGTTGCATACAGAACGAACGCAAACTAACTACTTCCTGAATTTGTAGTGTATGATGAGGCTGTAGATATGTGGAGGAATTTGTGGGATGACCGTGAACAATGACGAGTCTCAGAGTGACTCTACTCTGAAGTTGTTCTCCAGGAAGACCCTCTCCACCTTTTCTTGCCCCCGCCAAATGGCCTTACTCTCCCCTTTTGAAAATTCCGGTTGGCGGCTCTGCAACATTCCACGTTCAGCAGGGTCTATGCTCAAAGCTGGTGTTAGCCCTGTGAAACTGTGCTCATCATGCCATCACAAGGCTTTTACTTCATTTGCCGGCTTGTGGGCTGCTCCCTCCCATGGCTGGTAAGATGACTCCTGGCAATATGGCAAAGACCCTTGGGACCCAGGGGCATTTGTCTGGTCAGGAAGACGAACCATTGGGTCAATGCAGATGGACAAGGCATTTGTGCCTCATGAGGTGCGTTGACGTGCCCCTGAAAACATCCCACCAGGTAAGTTTCTGGGCGCAGCGGAGTCGTAATGCAGCAGCCGAGCAGGTGGGGCCTGGCAGTTGGAGTGAGCACAGAACAACTCTCCTTTCTTGTCAGGTCCTTCCTGTCCTCCAAAAAACATGCTGAGTGATTGACTCCCTCCTCTCTTCATGAGCCACCGGAGGAGCCAAAGGCCTTCACATGGAACAGGCACATCCCTTGTTCCAGCTGTCTCCTTTGCAGACTTTGTAGCTGAGCAGGGGAAACCCGACAGGTGCAATGTGACGTGTCCCATTTCAATGATCACTTAAGCCCAGGCGCTGCACTGCCTGCTGTACTGAGCTGAAGGCTCACTCTCTGTGTGAGCATCTCTCTGTGTGGCTGCTAGGCCTCTAGGCTAGATTCTTGACCCGGAAGAAATCCCGGGCCTTTCAGGTCCTGGAGGAATGGTGCGGAAGGCAAATCCACTGGTGACGGTGCTAATCTTGTTGAGCCACGTCTTCTCAGGCAGCCCTCGGTGCCAGCCTGTTCCACTGGACCTTGTTGGGGCTAAGAGCGTGCAGTAGAGCCAGGTGAGCCTGCTGTCAGTGTGAATGGTGGGGCCAAAGGAGCACAGCGCCCCCTAACGGGCCTGGGTGGAAATGCGAGCTGTCAGGCTTCAGTGGGAACCCTGCTCCTGCCTGCATAGGAAAGGCTTTATCGCCCACGGGGCTGCATACTGCTTACCGACTGGTTTCTAGTTGTCCCGGCAACTAAGATAGAATCATTTCTTTTAGAAACACAAGACCCTGGCGCCCTCTCTTTCATCTACCCTCTTATCCTCACAGCTGAGCCTGAGCCTGTCTTGAATGTGGGCTTGAAGGGGCAAGGAGACCAATGGGCTCTGGTTGCCCTGGGATCCGTGATGCCACCGCGTTCTCGCCGCTCCTCTGTGACCTCAGGTGGAATCGGGAGAGCACGCGCCATGTCCCGTGAGCCAGGCTTCCCAGTTCATGTTGCCCTAGGCTTCACAAGCCCTCTGGGGAGTGCAAGGAAGTTCCCTCTCCTACCGGAGCCTAGAAGCCCCGCGCCCTTCAAGACCTAGCTGCCCAGAGTCTGCTCCCTCCCCTTTGACTAGAGGAGTTCTCCCATGAATTTTTCTCATGTCACAGGAGAACTGGTAAGCAATTGATGCGTTTTTCCGAGTGCAAGTGAATGCACCTGAATCAATGTAGGATCAAGGATATGACTTTCAGCCACGATCTCTCTGCAACGAATCTTGAGAGTAATAATAGAAACCATAACGAGTAGAAATTGAAACTGGATGAGGAATGTTTTCTTTTTGCCACCACGTTTCTCTTCTGGGACCCCCGACCCCATGAGCCATCAACACTTGCCTTTGCCTTGCTATATATCCAAACAGCATCCGAATAAATTGGTGAAGCACCCCCTCACTGAGGGAAACAGGCATAGCACAGGAGGAACACCTTCCTGTGCCTCAGGCTTTCCCGAGATCATGGGTAAGATCCATCACCAAATCTGGCTTGTCCATGATGCACAGGTCTCTGCTCTTTAGAATTCTTCAAATGAAAATGACAAACGGAAAAAGAAGAAGAAAACAGGATCGAGGAATTAATCAGTAGATTGTGAGTCTATTGGCTAGGGTTGCACATGTGAATGATCCCCAAACTCTCCATTCGTACTCAGCAAATGAGCATATTCTCAATCCCACATAGTCCTGCCTCTGCCCCTTCTCCTGGCGTCCTTGGATCCCTGATACAAATTTGGGCTCAGAGGTCAGCTACATCTGTTTTCCTCCTTAAGTGAAGAGGGGAGAAAATCTGTCCCTCAGGACACACTGCTGCTCCTGGGTATAGACATGCAAAAGAGTTTCTTGCTCGATTGTGGTGAACAAGAGGGTTTAGAATTCCTTAGGCATAGTTCGGCTTGGTCATGATTGCTCTTCTGCATCCTTTTTCACCAATTAGTTCGGTACCTGTTCAATTGTCCTAACTCAGAGAAGACACCCCTCAGCTGGCGATATAGCCCATCACGTAGAGAGCCTGCCTCCTATGCTCCAGACCAGGGTTCGAGACCCCAGCACTGTTAGATTACCATAAATTGTCTGTAATTTTACAAACAGAAGCGCATCGGAGCCTCCCAACCATCCTCCTCTCCCCTCTTACTTTTCTCTTCTCCTCTCCTCACAAAAGGTATCAACACTGCAAACAGCACCAGTTTCACGTGCAACCCATTTCCTTGGACACCTTTCAGTTTGCAAATGTGCTCCAAGAGAACAGTGCTGCACACTCACCTGCATTTCTTCAGAGTACTACTTCCGCGACCTCACTCTACTCTCCTGAGGACAGAGTTCAGGGCTCTCTCCTGAGTAGGCTTATGCAAATAATTCTTCACCACCTTCCTCCCCTGCCCATTGTTTGCCAGGGCTGGGTGGCAGGAAATTCAAAATCACAGCCCCACTTATACCTGGTTCTCTCCAGGCTTTTTGGCAATACTCCCATATTCTCTGCCCATGAAGGGGACTTGCACACCTGAGCGCTTTTCACGTGAACCTCAATGTCAATGGAAACACAAGAGGGGAGCACAAAAGACAGCCACTCTTGTCCCTGGAATTTCTCTGAGAGTATGGCTTTGCAGTGGCTTGCTTGTGCCTTCTTGGTGAATAATGGTAGGAATTGGGGTGGAATCCATATGAGCCTCTATTGGTAGCATTCAGGACTATCACGGGGGATTTACAACCTACTCTCCCAATATCATGGGAGCTCCAGTGTCAAGAGAAATGGAGCCCTTTCATGCACTCTTGTTAATTTTGATGGACCTCCTCAAGAGATGCAGCCTAGAATTGGGTGAAGCATAACAACAACTCAGGGTGTGAGTTGCTCTCATGTATACCTGGGATTTAGGAATGAAGGCACTGTGCTTTGGAGGGTAAGGGATGATTCAGCA